>NW_027437602.1:30000-37500 GCF_965140245.1 Athene noctua | reverse complement strand
GGGTAGACCTGGTGTCCCTCCCTGCCGGCCGGCCGGGTAGACCTGGTGTCCCTCCCGGCCGGGTAGACCTGGTGTCCCTCCCGGCCGGGTAGACCTGGTGTCCCTCCCGCGGGCGGCCTCCAGCCCAAGTCCGGCCGGCCGGGTAGACCTGGTGTCCCTCCCGGCCGGGTAGACCTGGTGTCCTTCCCGGCCGGCCGGCCGGGTAGACCTGGTGTCCCTCCCGGCCGGGTAGACCTGGTGTCCCTCCCGGCCGGCCGGCCGGGTAGACCTGGTGTCCCTCCCGGCCGGCCGGCCGGGTAGACCTGGTGTCCCTCCCGGCCGGGTAGACCTGGTGTCCCTCCCGGCCGGCCGGCCGGGTAGACCTGGTGTCCCTCCCGGCCGGCCGGCCGGGTAGACCTGCCGGCCCGCAACCGGCCTGGTACCCACGTCGTACTGGCGGGGTGGATGCGGGCTCCCCAGATTTAAGCGTACGTGCTTCTCTCGGCGAGGTGCAGGGCTGCCGGTTGGCGGCGGTGGGGGTGAGAGGAGCGTGTCATTTCGGTTTTTTACCCTCCGCTCGTCCGAGATTGCAGCGCCTGTAATACAAGGCATGAAGCTGCAACCTCCCGCCCCGTGCCGTCGTCGTCTTTTCTGGGTTGCGATCGCAGCCACCACAGAAACGGGAAAAGAGAGATGAAAAGGAAAAATTAGTTGTTTTTTTTTTTTCTACAGCCGCCTCCCCCTGCGGTGCTCACGCCGCTGCCCTGCCCGGACCCGCTGGCCGCCGTGCGACCGCTGGCATCGACCGGTGTCTGCGTCCGCGTGGGGTCCCAGCACGGCCGGGTCTCTGGCCGGCATTCCCGCCACCCCCTCCCGGCAGCCCCCGCGCTCCCCGCCGCCTGCCCCTTGTGACGTCACAAGTAGCCGAGGAGGGGTAACAGGGCGCTTCCGGGCCCGGGCTCCCGAGCTGCCTGTGACGTCACGCCGTGCCCGAGCGGGCCCTGGCTTGAAGCAGGCGGCGGCTCGGGATGACACGGGCACCCGCGTAGCTCCAAGGCAGGGAGCAGGCCGTGGCCTGAGCCTCTCGCGGCGAAGTCACGCCTGGACTAGGACGTGATGGGCCTGGGCCGGGCCGTGGCTGGTGGGCTCTCACGCGAGGGGGTCTCCTGCAGCTTTCGAGCCGGTAGGCAGGCCGGCGGCGAGGCGAGGCCTGGCTTATGCAGCGCCCCTCGTGATCTCACCTTCAACTGGGGAGGCGACGGGGCCAGCGCAGCTGCCGGCTAGCGTACGGACGCGAGGGTCGGAACCGGCAGGGAAGAGTTCGGCTGAGACGGGATCGAACGCGGACCTGAAAACACGCGACGAGAATCACGAACGGAGAGGTCAAGCGGAAGCCTGACCAGCGCTAGGGCATCGATTCAGAAACGGTTCAGGAGCTCACGCTCTGCCCACGCACGTGCGCCCGCCTGCCCCGCACCCCCACAAGCTGCCCGGCCCGAAGCCGTCTGCCTGGGGCTGCCCGCGCGCGCACGCGTATACGGCCGCCCCCCCATCCCGCCAAAGCCGCCCCACCCGCCACGTGCTTCTCCGTGAGACCGGCGGCGCCCCCCCAACACCGCCGCTTGGCCCGCGACGAGCCCGCCCCCCCCCCCCCCCCCCCCCCAACCCTCCCGCCACCAGGTTCACCGTGACACCGGCCGCCCCCCCCACCCCCCAGCCCACCCACCCCCCCCCGCCACCCCCCGCCCCATCCCACCCCCCCACCCCCCGCCCCCGCCACCCCCGGGGTTCGCGAGGAGACCGGCCGCCCCCTACCTCCGGCCCGCTTTCCACCAGCAGCAGCACATTGGCCGCTCCAGGGAAGGAAGGCGGGAGACCTTAGGACCCAGCGGCGTCGCCGCCGCCGCCTCCGTGCCGGGGGGCCCGGAGGGGCCTCCCGCCGGCGGCGGCGATGATGGGTGGCGCGTGTTTTGGACGCTGAGCCCCCGCAGCTGCCGAGTCCCTGCCGCGCCGTGCCCGCGGCCCGGCTCCCCGCCTTCCTCAGTCGGTCGCTCGGCCGCCCGCCCTCCTGCCCGCCTGCTCCGTTCCCGCCCCGGGTTGAAAGCCAAACGAACGCCGAAGGGGTGGGAGGGAGAGCAGCGACGGGGCGGGGGTGTGTGTGTAACAACAGAAACCGCTCCCCACCAACACCACCCCCCCACCACCCCCCCCCCCCCCCCGCCCCCCCACCGCCGCAACGAGCTCTGTCGACCCCCCTGCCGACCCCCCCCCAACCCCCACCCCTCCCGCCACCAGGTCCACCGTGACACCGGCCGCCCCCTGCCACCCCCGGGGTTCGCGAGGAGACCGGCCGCCCCCTACCTCCGGCCCGCTTTCCACCAGCAGCAGCACATTGGCCGCTCCAGGGAAGGAAGGCGGGAGACCTTAGGACCCAGCGGCGTCGCCGCCGCCGCCTCCGTGCCGGGGGGCCCGGAGGGGCCTCCCGCCGGCGGCGGCGATGATGGGTGGCGCGTGTTTTGGACGCTGAGCCCCCGCAGCTGCCGAGTCCCTGCCGCGCCGTGCCCGCGGCCCGGCTCCCCGCCTTCCTCAGTCGGTCGCTCGGCCGCCCGCCCTCCTGCCCGCCTGCTCCGTTCCCGCCGCGGGTTGAAAGCCAAACGAACGCCGAAGGGGTGGGAGGGAGAGCAGCGAGGGCGGGTGGTGGTGGTGGTGGTGGTGGTGTAACAGAAACCGCCCCCGATCCCCCACCCCCCAGCCGTAGTGCTCCGCGGCGCCGAGGAGGCTGCGGTCGGTTGGCGGCCACACCCACCGCCCTGCAGCTCCGGAGTTGCAGCGGTGGGGCGGGGACCAACGGCTCTTCGGGCGCGCGGGCGACGGTGGGGGTCGGGGGGCTGGGGGGGGTGGGGGGCTGGGGGTGTCTGTGTGTGTGCGCGTGCGTGCGTGCGTGTGTGTGTGTGTGTGTGTCTGTGTCTGTGTGTGCGTGTGTGTGTGTGCGCGCCTGTGTCTCTCTCTCGCGCGCGCGCGCTCTCTCTCTCTCTCTCTCTCTCTCTCTCTCTCTGTGTCTCTGCGTGTGTGTCCGAGCTCGTGTGTGTCGCGGCGGGGGGGGGGGGGGGGGGGGAACAAACAACAAAACAACAATCCGAACAACACACACACACACACACACACGCGCGCACACACCCCCACACCCCCTATTCCCACACATAAAGCCCGGGAGCCCCCTTCCCACCCCCCCACCCCAACCCCGTCGAAAAAAACCTAAACGCGAATGCCAGCGAGCGCCTGGCAACGCCGGGACCCGGACCCGGACCCGGACCCGGACCCGGACCCGGTGAAGGGCGCCCGGTGCCCACGCCTCTGCGGCACAGCGAAAGGCGGGGGGAAAGAAACAAAATAAAAACACACACACGCACCCCCACCCCCCCCCCCACCCCCCCTCCCCCGAGACTAAAGCTAAACCCACGCTGCGAAACCAAAAGCTGAAGCCGAGGACCGCCCGGCAGCGCCGGGACCCCGACCCGGCGAAAAGCGCCCGGTTCCCGATGCGAACTCGCTCCAGCGAGACGGGCGTCTCCGTTGGGGGTGAGGTGCGGGGAACGTCGCCGCTTCTGCCGGGTCCCCTGGCAGCCGCGGGAAGCGGGGGGGGGGAGTGGCGGGCGGCGCCGTGCGGCGCGGAGTGGCGCGGCGCAGAGGGGCTGACTGGCGGCCGAGGGGGCGGGCAGCGAATGATGCCAGCGACTGCATGGCAGCCAACGGGTCGGGGCGGGGGGGTGGGGGGGCTGGTGCTGCGTGCACATGAGAGCGCGGCGGGGCGCGGGGGTGCGGGGGTGCGTTAAGAAAAATATTTCCCTTTTCATTTATTTTTTTTCGGATTTCATTGGCATCTATCGAAACAAAAATGTCTCGCACGACGCGGCCGCCAGGTCTACCCGCCTCCGGGGCGTGAAGCGGCCGACAGGTCTGCCCGCCTCCGGGGCGTGAGGCGGCCGTCAGGTCTACCCGCCTCCGCGGCGTGAGGCGGCCGTCAGGTCTACCCGCCTCCGCGGCGTGTGGCGGCCGTCAGGTCTACCCGCCTCCGGGGCGTGTGGCGGCCGTCAGGTCTACCCGCCTCCGGGGCGTGAGGCGGCCGTCAGGTCTACCCGCCTCCGGGGCGTGTGGCGGCCGTCAGGTCTACCCGCCTCCGGGGCGTGTGGCGGCCGTCAGGTCTACCCGCCTCCGGGGCGTGAGGCGGCCGTCAGGTCTACCCGCCTCCGCGGCGTGAGGCGGCCGTCAGGTCTACCCGCCTCCGGGGCGTGAGGCGGCCGTCAGGTCTACCCGCCTCCGGGGCGTGAGGCGGCCGTCAGGTCTACCCGCCTCCGGGGCGTGTGGCGGCCGTCAGGTCTACCCGCCTCCGGGGCGTGAGGCGGCCGTCAGGTCTACCCGCCTCCGGGGCGCGACGCGGCCGTCAGGTCTACCCGCCTCCGGGGCGTGAGGCGGCCGTCAGGTCTACCCGCCTCCGGGGCGTGAGGCGGCCGTCAGGTCTACCCGCTTCCGCGGCGTGAGGCGGCCGTCAGGTCTACCCGCCTCCGGGGCGTGAGGCGGCCGTCAGGTCTACCCGCCTCCGGGGCGTGAGGCGGCCGTCAGGTCTACCCGCTTCCGGGGCGTGAGGCGGCCGTCAGGTCTACCCGCCTCCGGGGCGTGAGGCGGCCGTCAGGTCTACCCGCTTCCGGGGCGTGAGGCGGCCGTCAGGTCTACCCGCCTCCGGGGCGTGTGGCGGCCGTCAGGTCTACCCGCCTCCGCGGCGTGTGGCGGCCGTCAGGTCTACCCGCTTCCGGGGCGTGAGGCGGCCGTCAGGTCTACCCGCCTCCGGGGCGTGAGGCGGCCGTCAGGTCTACCCACCTCCGAGGCGACCGGCGGTGGCCGCTAGGTGTACCCGGCTCCACGTTGCCGGCGGCCGGCTCAGCGTCCGTAGAAAGGGCTGCCAGGTCTACCCGGCTCCGTCGGGACTTAGAGCGCGGGCAGACCTGTTGGCTCCGGCAGTTCCTCCAAGGGGTCGCTGTTTCGCGCTGCCTCCAGTTAGGTCATCGTAAGAGGCGGCGTCTCTGCAGCGCCTCCCCCGCTGGCAGGCAGACACTGCCTTTAAGCGCCCCTTTCCGGCGCGGACCCATATTCTCCTTATATAGGGGCACGAGGCGTCTCTGCTCCAGACAAGCGCCACCGAGCGAGGGCACGCGGCTTAGCCGGCCAAGTGGAATGCTGGGCGGCCGCAGACGGTGGTTTCCCCCGGGGAATTGGGCACGGTTCTCAAGCCGGTGCTCTGTCAGGCGAGCGTGCACGGAACCGAGAGCACCCAGAGAGATGCCGAACGGCACGAAGCCGGGCGGCGTTGGGGCGGTCGCTGCCGAGTGGTGAGAAAAGGACGGGCAGAGGTGCACGGGAGAGGCCGAAGACCGGTGGCCGGAGGCGGCTGGCGGCACTTGAACGCTGGATACTGGGGGGGGGGAGCCGAGCTGTGAGACTACCGTGGGTGGTTACCCCCGTCCCCCCCCGGTCCCCCGAGAGCCCGATGATGGCGGAGGGGGGGAGCGCCGGTATGTGTGTTGACACAGCGGTGCTCCGTACGGTTCCAGCCCGTCGGGGGCTGTTGCCCAGCTCCTTGAGGGGGCCTTGGGGATGGGAGGAGAGGTGGCGGCGGCGGCACCTGCTCCCTTTGTTTGCCGGCCTTAAGCCGGAGCCCGTGGCATGGGCACGCCACGGTTTTGGCTGGTCGCGGTGGCCGGCAGCTGGATGCAGACGGCCCGGGGGGGGTGTGTCTCGAGCCACCGGTGGGTGGCCCCCCCCCCGGCCCCCCGAGAGCCCGACGATGGTAAGGCGAGAGGCGGCGGCGCCTCCCTGGTTCTTGGTTTACTCCTTTCGTTGCCGGTATCGTATGCCATACGTGCGGGGCGGCCTGTGGTGTCCGGCCGGCTCTCGGCGTCCCTGGTTTCTACCGGCCGGGCTCGGTGAAGGGAGGTCTGCACGGTGCTGTGAGCGAAGGCTAGTCGACTCCTCGGGTCCTTTGCTCTCTCGGCCCTAAGCCGGAGCCCGTGACATGGGCACAGCACGGTACGTTTTTGGCCGCCGGTGTTGGCTGGCAGCCGGGTGCAGATGGCCGTGGTGGGGTGTCTCGAGCCTTCAGCGGCTACCCCCCCCCCCCACCACTCTGGTCCCCTGAGAAGCCGGATGATGGTAAGGCGAGGCGGCGGCGCCTCGGTCCTCTTTTCCGCTTTCTTTTTTTCCTGGTGCAGATGCCATACGTGGGGCGGCCTGCGGTGTCCGGTCTGCTCCTGGCGTCCCTGGTTTGTACCAGCCGGGCTCAGTGAAGGGGAGGTCTGCACGGTGCTGTGAGCGAGGTTGGTCGGCGCCTCGGTTCCTTTGCTCTCTGGCCCTAAGCCGGAGCCCGCGATGCGGGTACAGCACGTTTTTTTGTTTTTGGCCGGTGGTGGTGTCCGGCAGCCGGATGCAGATGGCCGGCGGGGTGTCCTGAGCCTTCAGCGGCTTTCCCCCGGCCCCCCGCCTGAGCTGTTCCACACCTGGCTTTTTCCCTCCGGGGTAACCTGTTCCCTGCGTTTGTTGGGCAAAGGCCGGTGGCCGGCGGCGGCCGCCGGCACTTGAACGCTGGAAGACCGGCGGAGTCGAGCCTGTCGCGGCTTTACCCCGGTCCAGCCGAGTCGGCTGAAGGGAATCCTTGTGCGTGGCGGGTGGGTGGCGGCGGTGGCGGGGCACATCCCGCGCACCCGGTCCCCCACCCCCTCGACTGGTACCGGTACGGAGGCGTAGCCTACTGAGGCTGGCCTCGGGCACGTCGGACAGGCTTCGCGGCGAGCCGGCTCTGCCGGTGTTGAAGCCGCCGGAGCACCTGTCACGGATGTCGCCCCTGCTCGCTCGCACGCAGAGCCCCGCGTCGTCCGCCCGCCCGCTTGCGGGTGGCCGAGGGCAGGCGCGCGGTGGCTGTCGCTGTCCCAGGACCCGTGGCCGTTGTGGCCTTCGCTGATCGATGAGGCACTTGGGGTCGCGTCGGAAAGGGCCCCCGGCGGGCCGGCTCTGCTGTACTCCCCGTAATAGGGAGCCGCGGTGGCGTCCGGTGTTCAGGCAGGGCGGTCTCCTTTCCAATTCGCTTCCCCGCTGTGAGCGAGGTATCGTCCTAGTCTCTTCCCCCCCCCGAGCGAGAAGGGGGCCGTGGCGACGGCGGCGAGGCGCGTGCCTCCCCCGTGTCACCTCACCCTGTCCTGCTGCCGCTCGGCGCGGGGGGGGGTTTCCTGGGCCTTCCTTACCGAACCAGGCTGTGTGACAGCCGCGTGGCCCCGCGAGCCACCAGGTGTCCTAAACCACGCCGAGGCGCCGGTGCCGACCTCGGTCCGGGTGCCCGTGGGTGCCGGCCGCAAGCAGCGCTGGGCGGCGAGGGCGGTCGAGCCGCGAAAGAAACCGGGCCAAAGCGAGGGAAGAAAAGCGTGTCCGGGCCGCGTCTGCCCGGGCGGGCCTGGAGGCGTGCCGCGGGCGGCAGGG
>NW_027437602.1:10000-17500 GCF_965140245.1 Athene noctua | reverse complement strand
CGAGGTGCAGGGCTGCCGGTTGGCGGCGGTGGGGGTGAGAGGAGCGTGTCATTTCGGTTTTTTACCCTCCGCTCGTCCGAGATTGCAGCGCCTGTAATACAAGGCATGAAGCTGCAACCTCCCGCCCCGTGCCGTCGTCGTCTTTTCTGGGTTGCGATCGCAGCCACCACAGAAACGGGAAAAGAGAGATGAAAAGGAAAAATTAGTTGTTTTTTTTTTTTCTACAGCCGCCTCCCCCTGCGGTGCTCACGCCGCTGCCCTGCCCGGACCCGCTGGCCGCCGTGCGACCGCTGGCATCGACCGGTGTCTGCGTCCGCGTGGGGTCCCAGCACGGCCGGGTCTCTGGCCGGCATTCCCGCCACCCCCTCCCGGCAGCCCCCGCGCTCCCCGCCGCCTGCCCCTTGTGACGTCACAAGTAGCCGAGGAGGGGTAACAGGGCGCTTCCGGGCCCGGGCTCCCGAGCTGCCTGTGACGTCACGCCGTGCCCGAGCGGGCCCTGGCTTGAAGCAGGCGGCGGCTCGGGATGACACGGGCACCCGCGTAGCTCCAAGGCAGGGAGCAGGCCGTGGCCTGAGCCTCTCGCGGCGAAGTCACGCCTGGACTAGGACGTGATGGGCCTGGGCCGGGCCGTGGCTGGTGGGCTCTCACGCGAGGGGGTCTCCTGCAGCTTTCGAGCCGGTAGGCAGGCCGGCGGCGAGGCGAGGCCTGGCTTATGCAGCGCCCCTCGTGATCTCACCTTCAACTGGGGAGGCGACGGGGCCAGCGCAGCTGCCGGCTAGCGTACGGACGCGAGGGTCGGAACCGGCAGGGAAGAGTTCGGCTGAGACGGGATCGAACGCGGACCTGAAAACACGCGACGAGAATCACGAACGGAGAGGTCAAGCGGAAGCCTGACCAGCGCTAGGGCATCGATTCAGAAACGGTTCAGGAGCTCACGCTCTGCCCACGCACGTGCGCCCGCCTGCCCCGCACCCCCACAAGCTGCCCGGCCCGAAGCCGTCTGCCTGGGGCTGCCCGCGCGCGCACGCGTATACGGCCGCCCCCCCATCCCGCCAAAGCCGCCCCACCCGCCACGTGCTTCTCCGTGAGACCGGCGGCGCCCCCCCAACACCGCCGCTTGGCCCGCGACGAGCCCGCCCCCCCCCCCCCCCCCCCCCAACCCTCCCGCCACCAGGTTCACCGTGACACCGGCCGCCCCCCCCACCCCCCAGCCCACCCACCCCCCCCCCGCCACCCCCCGCCCCATCCCACCCCCCCACCCCCCGCCCCCGCCACCCCCGGGGTTCGCGAGGAGACCGGCCGCCCCCTACCTCCGGCCCGCTTTCCACCAGCAGCAGCACATTGGCCGCTCCAGGGAAGGAAGGCGGGAGACCTTAGGACCCAGCGGCGTCGCCGCCGCCGCCTCCGTGCCGGGGGGCCCGGAGGGGCCTCCCGCCGGCGGCGGCGATGATGGGTGGCGCGTGTTTTGGACGCTGAGCCCCCGCAGCTGCCGAGTCCCTGCCGCGCCGTGCCCGCGGCCCGGCTCCCCGCCTTCCTCAGTCGGTCGCTCGGCCGCCCGCCCTCCTGCCCGCCTGCTCCGTTCCCGCCCCGGGTTGAAAGCCAAACGAACGCCGAAGGGGTGGGAGGGAGAGCAGCGACGGGGCGGGGGTGTGTGTGTAACAACAGAAACCGCTCCCCACCAACACCACCCCCCCACCACCCCCCCCCCCCCCCCGCCCCCCCACCGCCGCAACGAGCTCTGTCGACCCCCCTGCCGACCCCCCCCCAACCCCCACCCCTCCCGCCACCAGGTCCACCGTGACACCGGCCGCCCCCTGCCACCCCCGGGGTTCGCGAGGAGACCGGCCGCCCCCTACCTCCGGCCCGCTTTCCACCAGCAGCAGCACATTGGCCGCTCCAGGGAAGGAAGGCGGGAGACCTTAGGACCCAGCGGCGTCGCCGCCGCCGCCTCCGTGCCGGGGGGCCCGGAGGGGCCTCCCGCCGGCGGCGGCGATGATGGGTGGCGCGTGTTTTGGACGCTGAGCCCCCGCAGCTGCCGAGTCCCTGCCGCGCCGTGCCCGCGGCCCGGCTCCCCGCCTTCCTCAGTCGGTCGCTCGGCCGCCCGCCCTCCTGCCCGCCTGCTCCGTTCCCGCCGCGGGTTGAAAGCCAAACGAACGCCGAAGGGGTGGGAGGGAGAGCAGCGAGGGCGGGTGGTGGTGGTGGTGGTGGTGGTGGTGTAACAGAAACCGCCCCCGATCCCCCACCCCCCAGCCGTAGTGCTCCGCGGCGCCGAGGAGGCTGCGGTCGGTTGGCGGCCGCACCCACCGCCCTGCAGCTCCGGAGTTGCAGCGGTGGGGCGGGGACCAACGGCTCTTCGGGCGCGCGGGCGACGGTGGGGGTCGGGGGGCTGGGGGGGGTGGGGGGCTGGGGGTGTCTGTGTGTGTGCGCGTGCGTGCGTGCGTGTGTGTGTGTGTGTGTGTCTGTGTCTGTGTGTGCGTGTGTGTGTGTGCGCGCCTGTGTCTCTCTCTCGCGCGCGCGCGCTCTCTCTCTCTCTCTCTCTCTCTCTCTCTGTGTCTCTGCGTGTGTGTCCGAGCTCGTGTGTGTCGCGGCGGGGGGGGGGGGGGGGGGGGAACAAACAACAAAACAACAATCCGAACAACACACACACACACACACACACGCGCGCACACACCCCCACACCCCCTATTCCCACACATAAAGCCCGGGAGCCCCCTTCCCACCCCCCCACCCCAACCCCGTCGAAAAAAACCTAAACGCGAATGCCAGCGAGCGCCTGGCAACGCCGGGACCCGGACCCGGACCCGGACCCGGACCCGGACCCGGTGAAGGGCGCCCGGTGCCCACGCCTCTGCGGCACAGCGAAAGGCGGGGGGAAAGAAACAAAATAAAAACACACACACGCACCCCCACCCCCCCCCCCACCCCCCCTCCCCCGAGACTAAAGCTAAACCCACGCTGCGAAACCAAAAGCTGAAGCCGAGGACCGCCCGGCAGCGCCGGGACCCCGACCCGGCGAAAAGCGCCCGGTTCCCGATGCGAACTCGCTCCAGCGAGACGGGCGTCTCCGTTGGGGGTGAGGTGCGGGGAACGTCGCCGCTTCTGCCGGGTCCCCTGGCAGCCGCGGGAAGCGGGGGGGGGGAGTGGCGGGCGGCGCCGTGCGGCGCGGAGTGGCGCGGCGCAGAGGGGCTGACTGGCGGCCGAGGGGGCGGGCAGCGAATGATGCCAGCGACTGCATGGCAGCCAACGGGTCGGGGCGGGGGGGTGGGGGGGCTGGTGCTGCGTGCACATGAGAGCGCGGCGGGGCGCGGGGGTGCGGGGGTGCGTTAAGAAAAAAAATTTCCCTTTTCATTTATTTTTTTTCGGATTTCATTGGCATCTATCGAAACAAAAATGTCTCGCACGACGCGGCCGCCAGGTCTACCCGCCTCCGGGGCGTGAAGCGGCCGACAGGTCTGCCCGCCTCCGGGGCGTGAGGCGGCCGTCAGGTCTACCCGCCTCCGCGGCGTGAGGCGGCCGTCAGGTCTACCCGCCTCCGCGGCGTGTGGCGGCCGTCAGGTCTACCCGCCTCCGGGGCGTGTGGCGGCCGTCAGGTCTACCCGCCTCCGGGGCGTGAGGCGGCCGTCAGGTCTACCCGCCTCCGGGGCGTGTGGCGGCCGTCAGGTCTACCCGCCTCCGGGGCGTGTGGCGGCCGTCAGGTCTACCCGCCTCCGGGGCGTGAGGCGGCCGTCAGGTCTACCCGCCTCCGCGGCGTGAGGCGGCCGTCAGGTCTACCCGCCTCCGGGGCGTGAGGCGGCCGTCAGGTCTACCCGCCTCCGGGGCGTGAGGCGGCCGTCAGGTCTACCCGCCTCCGGGGCGTGTGGCGGCCGTCAGGTCTACCCGCCTCCGGGGCGCGAGGCGGCCGTCAGGTCTACCCGCCTCCGGGGCGCGACGCGGCCGTCAGGTCTACCCGCCTCCGGGGCGTGAGGCGGCCGTCAGGTCTACCCGCCTCCGGGGCGTGAGGCGGCCGTCAGGTCTACCCGCTTCCGCGGCGTGAGGCGGCCGTCAGGTCTACCCGCCTCCGGGGCGTGAGGCGGCCGTCAGGTCTACCCGCCTCCGGGGCGTGAGGCGGCCGTCAGGTCTACCCGCTTCCGGGGCGTGAGGCGGCCGTCAGGTCTACCCGCCTCCGGGGCGTGAGGCGGCCGTCAGGTCTACCCGCTTCCGGGGCGTGAGGCGGCCGTCAGGTCTACCCGCCTCCGGGGCGTGTGGCGGCCGTCAGGTCTACCCGCCTCCGCGGCGTGTGGCGGCCGTCAGGTCTACCCGCTTCCGGGGCGTGAGGCGGCCGTCAGGTCTACCCGCCTCCGGGGCGTGAGGCGGCCGTCAGGTCTACCCACCTCCGAGGCGACCGGCGGTGGCCGCTAGGTGTACCCGGCTCCACGTTGCCGGCGGCCGGCTCAGCGTCCGTAGAAAGGGCTGCCAGGTCTACCCGGCTCCGTCGGGACTTAGAGCGCGGGCAGACCTGTTGGCTCCGGCAGTTCCTCCAAGGGGTCGCTGTTTCGCGCTGCCTCCAGTTAGGTCATCGTAAGAGGCGGCGTCTCTGCAGCGCCTCCCCCGCTGGCAGGCAGACACTGCCTTTAAGCGCCCCTTTCCGGCGCGGACCCATATTCTCCTTATATAGGGGCACGAGGCGTCTCTGCTCCAGACAAGCGCCACCGAGCGAGGGCACGCGGCTTAGCCGGCCAAGTGGAATGCTGGGCGGCCGCAGACGGTGGTTTCCCCCGGGGAATTGGGCACGGTTCTCAAGCCGGTGCTCTGTCAGGCGAGCGTGCACGGAACCGAGAGCACCCAGAGAGATGCCGAACGGCACGAAGCCGGGCGGCGTTGGGGCGGTCGCTGCCGAGTGGTGAGAAAAGGACGGGCAGAGGTGCACGGGAGAGGCCGAAGACCGGTGGCCGGAGGCGGCTGGCGGCACTTGAACGCTGGATACTGGGGGGGGGGAGCCGAGCTGTGAGACTACCGTGGGTGGTTACCCCCGTCCCCCCCCGGTCCCCCGAGAGCCCGATGATGGCGGAGGGGGGGAGCGCCGGTATGTGTGTTGACACAGCGGTGCTCCGTACGGTTCCAGCCCGTCGGGGGCTGTTGCCCAGCTCCTTGAGGGGGCCTTGGGGATGGGAGGAGAGGTGGCGGCGGCGGCACCTGCTCCCTTTGTTTGCCGGCCTTAAGCCGGAGCCCGTGGCATGGGCACGCCACGGTTTTGGCTGGTCGCGGTGGCCGGCAGCTGGATGCAGACGGCCCGGGGGGGGTGTGTCTCGAGCCACCGGTGGGTGGCCCCCCCCCCGGCCCCCCGAGAGCCCGACGATGGTAAGGCGAGAGGCGGCGGCGCCTCCCTGGTTCTTGGTTTACTCCTTTCGTTGCCGGTATCGTATGCCATACGTGCGGGGCGGCCTGTGGTGTCCGGCCGGCTCTCGGCGTCCCTGGTTTCTACCGGCCGGGCTCGGTGAAGGGAGGTCTGCACGGTGCTGTGAGCGAAGGCTAGTCGACTCCTCGGGTCCTTTGCTCTCTCGGCCCTAAGCCGGAGCCCGTGACATGGGCACAGCACGGTACGTTTTTGGCCGCCGGTGTTGGCTGGCAGCCGGGTGCAGATGGCCGTGGTGGGGTGTCTCGAGCCTTCAGCGGCTACCCCCCCCCCCCACCACTCTGGTCCCCTGAGAAGCCGGATGATGGTAAGGCGAGGCGGCGGCGCCTCGGTCCTCTTTTCCGCTTTCTTTTTTTCCTGGTGCAGATGCCATACGTGGGGCGGCCTGCGGTGTCCGGTCTGCTCCTGGCGTCCCTGGTTTGTACCAGCCGGGCTCAGTGAAGGGGAGGTCTGCACGGTGCTGTGAGCGAGGTTGGTCGGCGCCTCGGTTCCTTTGCTCTCTGGCCCTAAGCCGGAGCCCGCGATGCGGGTACAGCACGTTTTTTTGTTTTTGGCCGGTGGTGGTGTCCGGCAGCCGGATGCAGATGGCCGGCGGGGTGTCCTGAGCCTTCAGCGGCTTTCCCCCGGCCCCCCGCCTGAGCTGTTCCACACCTGGCTTTTTCCCTCCGGGGTAACCTGTTCCCTGCGTTTGTTGGGCAAAGGCCGGTGGCCGGCGGCGGCCGCCGGCACTTGAACGCTGGAAGACCGGCGGAGTCGAGCCTGTCGCGGCTTTACCCCGGTCCAGCCGAGTCGGCTGAAGGGAATCCTTGTGCGTGGCGGGTGGGTGGCGGCGGTGGCGGGGCACATCCCGCGCACCCGGTCCCCCACCCCCTCGACTGGTACCGGTACGGAGGCGTAGCCTACTGAGGCTGGCCTCGGGCACGTCGGACAGGCTTCGCGGCGAGCCGGCTCTGCCGGTGTTGAAGCCGCCGGAGCACCTGTCACGGATGTCGCCCCTGCTCGCTCGCACGCAGAGCCCCGCGTCGTCCGCCCGCCCGCTTGCGGGTGGCCGAGGGCAGGCGCGTGGTGGCTGTCGCTGTCCCAGGACCCGTGGCCGTTGTGGCCTTCGCTGATCGATGAGGCACTTGGGGTCGCGTCGGAAAGGGCCCCCGGCGGGCCGGCTCTGCTGTACTCCCCGTAATAGGGAGCCGCGGTGGCGTCCGGTGTTCAGGCAGGGCGGTCTCCTTTCCAATTCGCTTCCCCGCTGTGAGCGAGGTATCGTCCTAGTCTCTTCCCCCCCCCGAGCGAGAAGGGGGCCGTGGCGACGGCGGCGAGGCGCGTGCCTCCCCCGTGTCACCTCACCCTGTCCTGCTGCCGCTCGGCGCGGGGGGGGGTTTCCTGGGCCTTCCTTACCGAACCAGGCTGTGTGACAGCCGCGTGGCCCCGCGAGCCACCAGGTGTCCTAAACCACGCCGAGGCGCCGGTGCCGACCTCGGTCCGGGTGCCCGTGGGTGCCGGCCGCAAGCAGCGCTGGGCGGCGAGGGCGGTCGAGCCGCGAAAGAAACCGGGCCAAAGCGAGGGAAGAAAAGCGTGTCCGGGCCGCGTCTGCCCGGGCGGGCCTGGAGGCGTGCCGCGGGCGGCAGGGGGGCGTCCCCCTCCGGCGCTGGCGCCGCCGCCGTGTAGGGCTCTCCGTGCCGCCCTTCCGCCTGCTGCAGAGCGAGCCGCCCCGGCAGGGGCCTCGGTCCGCGGGGTCGCGCCCGCCTCGGCGGGTCGCTGTCTCCTCTAGCACGTCCGGTGCTCCCGCGGCAGTGGGGAGGGGGGGGGAAGAGCGAGCGCTCGGTCGTCTCCCCCCCCGCCCCTTCCCTTCCGTTGGGTGGTGGGCGCGTGCCTGCCGGCTGCGATCGCCCGCGATCCGCAGCCCGGGCCGGCCTCGGGGGCGGGTCAGCCCCGGCCGGCCCGAAGCCGCGTGGAGCGAGGCGCCCCGGCGCCCGCGCGTGTGTCCCCTCCCTCCAGCGCCGTCTCAGCCGGCGGGGGGGGGGTGAGCGCGGTGCCGCCGCCGTGTCGCGCCAGCGAGAGAAAAGCTGCTCAGCGGTCCCGGCTTCCTGGTCCGCGGCGTCGCGGGAAGGAGC
>NW_027437602.1:5000-7500 GCF_965140245.1 Athene noctua | reverse complement strand
GCGGAGGGGGGCGGCCGGCTCGGGCCTCGCCGCCGCGGCCGGCGCCGCCGAACGCCGGCCTGCGGTTTCCCGCGCCCGTGCCCGCGTTCGCCCGGGCCCGGCTCCCGCGCGAGCCGTGGTGGTGCGTGCGGGGAGGGGGGGGTTCCGCGGCACGGGGCCCCTCCCGGAGGCGCGCTCTCTCGTCGTCTCTCTCGCCGGCGGCCGGTCCGCCCGGGCCGCCTCCGTCGCTCGTCTCCTGATGCGCGCGCGCGTGCGCTGCGCTTCGTCGCGCGGTCGGTGCGGGGCCGCCGAGCGCTCCCCCCCGCCACGCCGTCGCCACCCCCCTGCTTCTCGCCTCGGCTGGGCTCCGCCGCCGGCGGGCGTCCGGCTCCGGGCACCCGAACCCCCTCTCCCCACGGCCTTGCCCGACGGCAGTCCGCTGCCGCCACCGGGGTGGTGCGTGGGGGTGCGGCGGCCGAGGGCCCTCCCGGAGCGCCAGGGCACCGCCGGTCCGAGCGCGAGCGGCGGCGCGTAGGGGGAAGAGGGGGTGGCCGCCGGTGTGGTGGGGGCGCGTGGAGGCGGGAACCCCGGCCGGCCGAGCGGAAAGCCCCCGGCGCTCGGGCGCGCGCAGGAGAGGGAGAGGGGACCGGCGCGAGCCGTTGGCGGTGACGGGCTGGGCGCGGCCGGCGCCAGCCCGGCGAGAGGGGCGGCGGGCAGAGCAGGCCTCGCCGGGGTCGGGGGAGGCGTCTCCCCCGATCCTTCCTGCCCGCACCGTGGCGGGCTTGCTGCGGAGCAAGCCCGCCGGGGGGCCGGCCGGCCGCGTGCAGGGCCGAGGCCTCTGGGCGTTCCGGGCTCGGGTGCGTGGCGCCGGCCCTCGGGCCGGCGGGCGAGTTCCCGCGCCGGGCCGTGTCCCGCGCGCCAGCGGGCGGCCCGAGCCACGGCTCTCCTCCCGGGCGCAGCGCCGGGATACTGAGGGAAACCTCGGGCCCCGGGCCAGGAGGACGTGGTGGTGGTGGCGGATGTCGGGCGCGCCCCCGCGGGCGGACGCTCCCCCGATGGCGGCAGCGGGGGAGGCACCCCCGCGGGGCCCTTGAGGATGTTTCCCTCACCCCAGGGCCAGGTACCTAGCGTCCGCGCCTCCGCGGCCCTCCCTCGGCTGAGCCCGGGGGTCGAAGGCCGCGGAGCCGGGCGGAGGTTTAAAGACTCGGGCGGCTCGGTGCGACCCGCAGGGGCGGGCCCCGGCCGTGTGCGGCGGTTGAGCCTCCAGGGGCGGGAGTCGCTCTCGTGCAGGCCCTGGCCATGGCGGCCGCCGCCCACGCCGTGGGCTTTTTGTCCCCTCGGGCGGCCGCGCCGGGGAGGGGTGTCCCCCCTGCCCCCCCTTCTCCGCGGTCCGGTCTCGGCGGCGAGACCGGCGGCGTTCGGTCGGCCGCAGCCGGCCTGCCTCGCCCTCGAAACGCGAAGGGGAACCTCCCCCCCCCCCGGCGGGGAGCGCGGGCTCTCTCGCCGTCGGGGGCGATGGCGATTCCCCCACGGTCGGGGGTCTCGCCGGGCGGGGCGGCCTGCTCGGGCCGCCGCGTCTCCGTGGACGCGCAGCGGCGCGCTTGCGGCTTCGTGCTCCTTGCTTGCCACCCCCACCCCTTCCCGCCCCGGCTGAGGGGAGGGGCGGCGCAGCCCCCGGGCCCGAGCGGCGGCGGCGGCGCCGCCGCTCGGCGTGCCGGCCGGCGGTCGCTCGGTGGCCGGCCGCGTGGCCTGTCCCGTCCCGGGTCCTGCCCGTCGCTTCGCAGTCGCCTTTCCCGGTCTCGGTCAGGCGAGGCGGGTGGGCGGCCGAGGGGCGTTCCCCGTCCCGTTCTCCGCGCGGAAGCGGGGAGAGGGGGCGTCGCCTCCGGCTCAGCGGCGTCCGCCTTCTGCCTGGCGCGTGCCTGCGGAAGGGGCCGAGACGAGAAGCGGCGGCGGCGGCTCCGGGAGGGCAGCCGCGGCGGTGCGGTGGCCGGGCGGCGGTCGGGCGGAGCGCCGGGCGGCGGCGTCGCGTCGCCGTCTCGGGTTCCGGCGGTTGGCCGTCCGTCCCTGTCTCCGGTGTGGTGCGGCGGCGGCGCCGCGCGGGCGTTCCCGGCGTCGGGGCGAGAGCCGGGGTTTCGGGGCCACGGGGGCAAGGAGCCGGCTGTCGCAGCGCGCGGGCGCTGGGCGGCGCGGAGGCGCGCGCGGCGCGAGCGGGGCGCCCCCGCTGGTCGCCCGCGCGGCGGTCAGCGTCTGTGGTTTCCCCCCTCCGCGCGAGCGAGAGGCGGGTGCAGGTCCGGGCGCGCGGTCGGACGCGCCGCCGGCCCTCCGTGCGGAGGCCGGGCCGAGCCCGGGCGCCTGGGCCGCCTCCGAAGCGAGCAAGGTGCTTGTTGTTTCCCCAGGTCGGTCGGGAGCGCGGGCTCCCCGGGCCCTTGCCGTTCGGAGCTTGTTTCACCCTTCCCTTCCTTCCCTCCGTTGTGATGTCGGTACGGTCATCTGAGGCGAGGCGCGACCGTCGCCCGCCGGT
>NW_027437601.1:300000-382241 GCF_965140245.1 Athene noctua | reverse complement strand
AACGTACACGTTTTCGGCCGAAAACGCGTTTTCCGGCGAAAACGCACACCACGGCTCTTTCTGAGAAAAAGCAAGCACGGAGGACGAGAATCGCTTTTGCCCTGCGTAACGTTCCGGGCAGCGGGTAGAACCAGGCAGAGAATTCCCGGCTAGCAGCTTCCCTGTGGCCGGGAAGTGCAAACGTACACGTTTTCGGACGAAAACGCGTTTTCCGGCGAAAACGCACACCACGGCTCTTTCTGAGAAAAAGCAAGCACGGAGGACGAGAATCGCTTTTGCCCTGCGTAGCGTTCCGGGCAGCGGGTAGAACCAGGCAGAGAATTCCCGGCTAGCAGCTTCCCTGTGGCCGGGAAGTGCAAACGTACACGTTTTCGGCCGAAAACGCGTTTTCCGGCGAAAACGCACACCACGGCTCTTTCTGAGAAAAAGCAAGCACGGAGGACGAGAATCGCTTTTGCCCTGCGTAGCGTTCCGGGCAGCGGGTAGAACCAGGCAGAGAATTCCCGGCTAGCAGCTGCCCTGTGGCCGGGAAGTGCAAACGTACACGTTTTCGGCCGAAAACGCGTTTTCCGGCGAAAACGCACACCACGGCTCTTTCTGAGAAAAAGCAAGCACGGAGGACGAGAATCGCTTTTGCCCTGCGTAGTGTTCCGGGCAGCGGGTAGAACCAGGCAGAGAATTGCCGGCTAGCAGCTTCCCTGTGGCCGGGAAGTGCAAACGTACACGTTTTCGGCCGAAAACGCGTTTTCCGGCGAAAACGCACACCACGGCTCTTTCTGAGAAAAAGCAAGCACGGAGGACGAGAATCGCTTTTGCCCTGCGTAGCGTTCCGGGCAGCGGGTAGAACCAGGCAGAGAATTCCCGGCTAGCAGCTTCCCTGTGGCGGGGAAGTGCAAACGTACACGTTTTCGGCCGAAAACGCGTTTTCCGGCGAAAACGCACACCACGGCTCTTTCTGAGAAAAAGCAAGCACGGAGGACGAGAATCGCTTTTGCCCTGCGTAGCGTTCCGGGCAGCGGGTAGAACCAGGCAGAGAATTCCCGGCTAGCAGCTTCCCTGTGGCGGGGAAGTGCAAACGTACACGTTTTCGGCCGAAAACGCGTTTTCCGGCGAAAACGCACACCACGGCTCTTTCTGAGAAAAAGCAAGCACGGAGGACGAGAATCGCTTTTGCCCTGCGTAGTGTTCCGGGCATCGGGTAGAACCAGGCAGAGAATTCCCGGCTAGCAGCTTCCCTGTGGCCGGGAAGTGCAAACGTACACGTTTTCGCCGAAAACGCGTTTTCCGGCGAAAACGCACACCACGGCTCTTTCTGAGAAAAAGCAAGCACGGAGGACGAGAATCGCTTTTGCCCTGCGTAGCGTTCCGGGCAGCGGGTAGAACCAGGCAGAGAATTCCCGGCTAGCAGCTTCCCTGTGGCCGGGAAGTGCAAACGTACACGTTTTCGGCCGAAAACGCGTTTACCGGCGAAAACGCACACCACGGCTCTTTCTGAGAAAAAGCAAGCACGGAGGACGAGAATCGCTTTTGCCCTGCGTAGCGTTCCGGGCAGCGGGTAGAACCAGGCAGAGAATTCCCGGCTAGCAGCTTCCCTGTGGCCGGGAAGTGCAAACGTACACGTTTTCGGCCGAAAACGCGTTTTCCCGCGAAAACGCACACCACGGCTCTTTCTGAGAAAAAGCAAGCACGGAGGACGAGAATCGCTTTTGCCCTGCGTAGCGTTCCGGGCAGCGGGTAGAACCAGGCAGAGAATTCCCGGCTAGCAGCTTCCCTGTGGCGGGGAAGTGCAAACGTACACGTTTTCGGCCGAAAACTCGTTTTCGGCGAAAACGCACACCACGGCTCTTTCTGAGAAAAAGCAAGCACGGAGGACGAGAATCGCTTTTGCCCTGCGTAGCGTTCCGAGCAGCGGGTAGAACCAGGCAGAGAATTCCCTGCTAGCAGCTTCCCTGTGGCGGGGAAGTGCAAACGTACACGTTTTCGGCCGAAAACGCGTTTTCCGGCGAAAACGCACACCACGGCTCTTTCTGAGAAAAAGCAAGCACGGAGGACGAGAATCGCTTTTGCCCTGCGTAGTGTTCCGGGCAGCGGGTAGAACCAGGCAGAGAATTCCCGGCTAGCAGCTTCCCTGTGGCCGGGAAGTGCAAATGTACACGTTTTCGCCGAAAACGCGTTTTCCGGCGAAAACGCACACCACGGCTCTTTCTGAGAAAAAGCAAGCACGGAGGACGAGAATCGCTTTTGCCCTGCGTAGCATTCCGGGCAGCGGGTAGAACCAGGCAGAGAATTCCCGGCTAGCAGCTTCCCTGTGGCCGGGAATTGCAAACGTACACGTTTTCGGCCGAAAACGCGTTTTCCGGCGAAAACGCACACCACGGCTCTTTCTGAGAAAAAGCAAGCACGGAGGACGAGAATCGCTTTTGCCCTGCGTAGCGTTCCGGGCAGCGGGTAGAACCAGGCAGAGAATTCCCGGCTAGCAGCTTCCCTGTGGCCGGGAAGTGCAAACGTACAGGTTTTCGGCCGAAAACGCGTTTTTCCGCGAAAACTCACACCACGGCTCTTTCTGAGAAAAAGCAAGCACGGATGAGGAGAATCGCTTTTGCCCTGCGTAGCGTTCCGGGCAGCGGGTAGAACCAGGCAGAGAATTCCCGGCTAGCAGCTTCCCTTGGCGGGGAAGTGCAAACGTACACGTTTTCGGCCGAAAACGCGTTTTCCCGCGAAAACGCACACCACGGCTCTTTCTGAGAAAAAGCAAGCACGGAGGACGAGAATCGCTTTTGCCCTGCGTAGCGTTCCGGGCAGCGGGTAGAACCAGGCAGAGAATTCCCGGCTAGCAGCTTCCCTGTGGCCGGGAAGTGCAAACGTACACGTTTTCGGCCAAAAACGCGTTTTCCCGCGAAAACGCACACCACGGCTCTTTCTGAGAAAAAGCAAGCACGGAGGACGAGAATCGCTTTTGCCCTGCGTAACGTTCCGGGCAGCGGGTAGAACCAGGCAGAGAATTCCCGGCTAGCAGCTTCCCTGTGGCCGGGAAGTGCAAACGTACACGTTTTCGGCCGAAAACGCGTTTTCCGGCGAAAACGCACACCACGGCTCTTTCTGAGAAAAAGCAAGCACGGAGGACGAGAATCGCTTTTGCCCTGCGTAGCGTTCCGGGCAGCGGGTAGAACCAGGCAGAGAATTCCCGGCTAGCAGCTTCCCTGTGGCCGGGAAGTGCAAACGTACACGTTTTCGGCCGAAAACGCGTTTTCCGGCGAAAACGCACACCACGGCTCTTTCTGAGAAAAAGCAAGCACGGAGGACGAGAATCGCTTTTGCCCTGCGTAGCGTTCCTGGCAGCGGGTAGAACCAGGCAGAGAATTCCCGTCTAGCAGCTTCCCTGTGGCGGGGAAGTGCAAACGTACACGTTTTCGGCCGAAAACGCGTTTTCCGGCGAAAACGCACACCACGGCTCTTTCTGAGAAAAAGCAAGCACGGAGGACGAGAATCGCTTTTGCCCTGCGTAGCGTTCCGGGCAGCGGGTAGAACCAGGCAGAGAATTCCCGGCTAGCAGCTTCCCTGTGGCCGGGAAGTGCAAACGTACACGTTTTCGGCCGAAAACGCGTTTTCCCGCGAAAACGCACACCACGGCTCTTTCTGAGAAAAAGCAAGCACGGAGGACGAGAATCGCTTTTGCCCTGCGTAGCGTTCCGGGCAGCGGGTAGAACCAGGCAGAGAATTCCCGGCTAGCAGCTTCCCTGTGGCCGGGAAGTGCAAACGTACACGTTTTCGGCCGAAAACGCGTTTTCCGGCGAAAACGCACACCACGGCTCTTTCTGAGAAAAAGCAAGCAAGGAGGACGAGAATCGCTTTTGCCCTGCGTAGCGTTCCGGGCAGCGGGTAGAACCAGGCAGAGAATTCCCGGCTAGCAGCTTCCCTGTGGCCGGGAAGTGCAAACGTACACGTTTTCGGCCAAAAACGCGTTTTCCGGCGAAAACGCACACCACGGCTCTTTCTGAGAAAAAGCAAGCACGGAGGACGAGAATCGCTTTTGCCCTGCGTAACGTTCCGGGCAGCGGGTAGAACCAGGCAGAGAATTCCCGGCTAGCAGCTTCCCTGTGGTCGGGAAGTGCAAACGTACACGTTTTCGGCCGAAAACGCGTTTTCCGGCGAAAACGCACACCACGGCTCTTTCTGAGAAAAAGCAAGCACGGAGGACGAGATTCGCTTTTGCCCTGCGTAGCGTTCCGGGCAGCGGGTAGAACCAGGCAGAGAATTCCCGGCTAGCAGCTTCCCTGTGGCCGGGAAGTGCAAACGTACACGTTTTCGGCCGAAAACGCGTTTTCCGGCGAAAACGCACACAACGGCTCTTTCTGAGAAAAAGCAAGCACGGAGGACGAGAATCGCTTTTGCCCTGCGTAGCGTTCCGGGCAGCGGGTAGAAACAGGCAGAGAATTCCCGGCTAGCAGCTTCCCTGTGGCCGGGAAGTGCAAACGTACACGTTTTCGGCCGAAAACGCGTTTTCTGGCGAAAACGCACACCACGGCTCTTTCTGAGAAAAAGCAAGAACGGAGGACGAGAATCGCTTTTGCCCTGCGTAGTGTTCCGGGCAGCGGGTAGAACCAGGCAGAGAATTCCCGGCTAGCAGCTTCCCTGTGGCCGGGAAGTGCAAACGTACACGTTTTCGGCCGAAAACGCGTTTTCCGGCGAAAACGCACACCACGGCTCTTTCTGAGAAAAAGCAAGCACGGAGGACGAGAATCGCTTTTGCCCTGCGTAGCGTTCCGGGCAGCGGGTAGAACCAGGCAGAGAATTCCCGTCTAGCAGCTTCCCTGTGGCCGGGAAGTGCAAACGTACACGTTTTCGGCCGAAAACGCGTTTTCCGGCGAAAACGCACACCACGGCTCTTTCTGAGAAAAAGCAAGCACGGAGGACGAGAATCGCTTTTGCCCTGCGTAGCGTTCCGGGCAGCGGGTAGAACCAGGCAGAGAATTCCCGGCTAGCAGCTTCCCTGTGGCCGGGAAGTGCAAACGTACACGTTTTCGGCCGAAAACGCGTTTTCCGGCGAAAACGCACACCACGGCTCTTTCTGAGAAAAAGCAAGCACGGAGGACGAGAATCGCTTTTGCCCTGCGTAGCGTTCCGGGCAGCGGGTAGAACCAGGCAGAGAATTCCCGGCTAGCAGCTTCCCTGTGGCGGGGAAGTGCAAACGTACACGTTTTCGGCCGAAAACGCGTTTTCTGGCGAAAACGCACACCATGGCTCTTTCTGAGAAAAAGCAAGCACGGAGGACGAGAATCGCTTTTGCCCTGCGTAGCGTTCCGGGCAGCGGGTAGAACCAGGCAGAGAATTCCCGGCTAGCAGCTTCCCTGTGGCCGGGAAGTGCAAATGTACACGTTTTCGCCGAAAACGCGTTTTCCGGCGAAAACGCACACCACGGCTCTTTCTGAGAAAAAGCAAGCACGGAGGACGAGAATCGCTTTTGCCCTGCGTAGCGTTCCGGGCAGCGGTTAGAACCAGGCAGAGAATTCCCGTCTAGCAGCTTCCCTGTGGCCGGGAAGTGCAAACGTACACGTTTTCGGCCGAAAACGCGTTTACCGGCGAAAATGCACACCACGGCTCTTTCTGAGAAAAAGCAAGCACGGAGGACGAGAATCGCTTTTGCCCTGCGTAGCGTTCCGGGCAGCGGGTAGAACCAGGCAGAGAATTCCCGGCTAGCAGCTTCCCTGTGGCCGGGAAGTGCAAACGTACACGTTTTCAGCCGAAAACGCGTTTTCCGGCGAAAACGCACACCACGGCTCTTTCTGAGAAAAAGCAAGCACGGAGGACGAGAATCGCTTTTGCCCTGCGTAGCGTTCCTGGCAGCGGGTAGAACCAGGCAGAGAATTCCCGGCTAGCAGCTTCCCTGTGGCCGGGAAGTGCAAACGTACACGTTTTCGGCCGAAAACGCGTTTTCTGGCGAAAACGCACACCACGGCTCTTTCTGAGAAAAAGCAAGCACGGAGGACGAGAATCGCTTTTGCCCTGCGTAGCGTTCCGGGCAGTGGGTAGAACCAGGCAGAGAATTCCCGGCTAGCAGCTGCCCTGTGGCCGGGAAGTGCAAACGTACACGTTTTCGGCCGAAAACGCGTTTTCCGGCGAAAACGCACACCACGGCTCTTTCTGAGAAAAAGCAAGCAAGGAGGACGAGAATCGCTTTTGCCCTGCGTAGCGTTCCGGGCAGCGGGTAGAACCAGGCAGAGAATTCCCGGCTAGCAGCTTCCCTGTGGCCGGGAAGTGCAAACGTACACGTTTTCGGCCGAAAACGCGTTTTCTGGCGAAAACGCACACCACGGCTCTTTCTGAGAAAAAGCAAGAACGGAGGACGAGAATCGCTTTTGCCCTGCGTAGTGTTCCGGGCAGCGGGTAGAACCAGGCAGAGAATTCCCGGCTAGCAGCTTCCCTGTGGCCGGGAAGTGCAAACGTACACGTTTTCAGCCGAAAACGCGTTTTCCGGCGAAAACGCACACCACGGCTCTTTCTGAGAAAAAGCAAGCACGGAGGACGAGAATCGCTTTTGCCCTGCGTAGCGTTCCGGGCAGCGGGTAGAACCAGGCAGAGAATTCCCGGCTAGCAGCTTCCCTGTGGCCGGGAAGTGCAAACGTACACGTTTTCGGCCGAAAACGCGTTTTCCGGCGAAAACGCACACCACGGCTCTTTCTGAGAAAAAGCAAGCACGGAGGACGAGAATCGCTTTTGCCCTGCGTAGCGTTCCGGGCAGCGGGTAGAACCAGGCAGAGAATTCCCGGCTAGCAGCTTCCCTGTGGCCGGGAAGTGCAAACGTACACGTTTTCGGCCGAAAACGCGTTTTCCGGCGAAAACGCACACCACGGCTCTTTCTGAGAAAAAGCAAGCACGGAGGACGAGAATCGCTTTTGCCCTGCGTAGCGTTCCGGGCAGCGGGTAGAACCAGGCAGAGAATTCCCGGCTAGCAGCTTCCCTGTGGCCGGGAAGTGCAAACGTACACGTTTTCGGCCGAAAACGCGTTTTCCGGCGAAAACTCACACCACGGCTCTTTCTGAGAAAAAGCAAGCACGGAGGACGAGAATCGCTTTTGCCCTGCGTAGCGTTCCGGGCAGCGGGTAGAACCAGGAAGAGAATTCCCGGCTAGCAGCTTCCCTGTGGCGGGGAAGTGCAAACGTACACGTTTTCGGCCGAAAACGCGTTTTCTGGCGAAAACGCACACCACGGCTCTTTCTGAGAAAAAGCAAGCACGGAGGACGAAAATCGCTTTTGCCCTGCGTAGTGTTCCGGGCAGCGGGTAGAACCAGGCAGAGAATTCCCGGCTAGCAGCTTCCCTGTGGCCGGGAAGTGCAAACGTACACGTTTTCGGCCGAAAACGCGTTTTCTGGCGAAAACGCACACCACGGCTCTTTCTGAGAAAAAGCAAGAACGGAGGACGAGAATCGCTTTTGCCCTGCGTAGTGTTCCGGGCAGCGGGTAGAACCAGGCAGAGAATTCCCGGCTAGCAGCTTCCCTGTGGCCGGGAAGTGCAAACGTACACGTTTTCAGCCGAAAACGCGTTTTCCGGCGAAAACGCACACCACGGCTCTTTCTGAGAAAAAGCAAGCACGGAGGACGAGAATCGCTTTTGCCCTGCGTAGCGTTCCGGGCAGCGGGTAGAACCAGGCAGAGAATTCCCGGCTAGCAGCTTCCCTGTGGCCGGGAAGTGCAAACGTACACGTTTTCGGCCGAAAACGCGTTTTCCGGCGAAAACGCACACCACGGCTCTTTCTGAGAAAAAGCAAGCACGGAGGACGAGAATCGCTTTTGCCCTGCGTAGCGTTCCGGGCAGCGGGTAGAACCAGGCAGAGAATTCCCGGCTAGCAGCTTCCCTGTGGCCGGGAAGTGCAAACGTACACGTTTTCGGCCGAAAACGCGTTTTCCGGCGAAAACGCACACCACGGCTCTTTCTGAGAAAAAGCAAGCACGGAGGACGAGAATCGCTTTTGCCCTGCGTAGCGTTCCGGGCAGCGGGTAGAACCAGGCAGAGAATTCCCGGCTAGCAGCTTCCCTGTGGCCGGGAAGTGCAAACGTACACGTTTTCGGCCGAAAACGCGTTTTCCGGCGAAAACTCACACCACGGCTCTTTCTGAGAAAAAGCAAGCACGGAGGACGAGAATCGCTTTTGCCCTGCGTAGCGTTCCGGGCAGCGGGTAGAACCAGGAAGAGAATTCCCGGCTAGCAGCTTCCCTGTGGCGGGGAAGTGCAAACGTACACGTTTTCGGCCGAAAACGCGTTTTCTGGCGAAAACGCACACCACGGCTCTTTCTGAGAAAAAGCAAGCACGGAGGACGAAAATCGCTTTTGCCCTGCGTAGTGTTCCGGGCAGCGGGTAGAACCAGGCAGAGAATTCCCGGCTAGCAGCTTCCCTGTGGCCGGGAAGTGCAAACGTACACGTTTTCGCCGAAAACGGGTTTTCCGGCGAAAACGCACACCACGGCTCTTTCTGAGAAAAAGCAAGCACGGAGGACGAGAATCGCTTTTGCCCTGCATAGCGTTCCGGGCAGCGGGTAGAACCAGGCAGAGAATTCCCGTCTAGCAGCTTCCCTGTGGCCGGGAAGTGCAAACGTACACGTTTTCGGCCGAAAACGCGTTTACCGGCGAAAATGCACACCACGGCTCTTTCTGAGAAAAAGCAAGCACGGAGGACGAGAATCGCTTTTGCCCTGCGTAGCGTTCCGGGCAGCGGGTAGAACCAGGCAGAGAATTCCCGGCTAGCAGCTTCCCTGTGGCCGGGAAGTGCAAACGTACACGTTTTCGGCCGAAAACGCGTTTTCCGGCGAAAACGCACACCACGGCTCTTTCTGAGAAAAAGCAAGCACGGAGGACGAGAATCGCTTTTGCCCTGCGTAGCGTTCCGGGCAGCGGGTAGAACCAGGCAGAGAATTCCCGGCTAGCAGCTTCCCTGTGGCCGGGAAGTGCAAACGTACACGTTTTCGGCCGAAAACGCGTTTTCCGGCGAAAACGCACACCACGGCTCTTTCTGAGAAAAAGCAAGCACGGAGGACGAGAATCGCTTTTGCCCTGCGTAGCGTTCCGGGCAGCGGGTAGAACCAGGCAGAGAATTCCCGGCTAGCAGCTTCCCTGTGGCCGGGAAGTGCAAACGTACACGTTTTCGGCCGAAAACGCGTTTTCCGGCGAAAACGCACACCACGGCTCTTTCTGAGAAAAAGCAAGCACGGAGGACGAGAATCGCTTTTGCCCTGCGTAGCGTTCCGGGCAGCGGGTAGAACCAGGCAGAGAATTCCCGGCTAGCAGCTTCCCTGTGGCCGGGAAGTGCAAACGTACACGTTTTCGGCCGAAAACGCGTTTTCTGGCGAAAACGCACACCACGGCTCTTTCTGAGAAAAAGCAAGCACGGAGGACGAGAATCGCTTTTGCCCTGCGTAGCGTTCCGGGCAGCGGGTAGAACCAGGCAGAGAATTCCCGGCTAGCAGCTTCCCTGTGGCCGGGAAGTGCAAACGTACACGTTTTCGGCCAAAAACGCGTTTTCCGGAGAAAACGCACACCACGGCTCTTTCTGAGAAAAAGCAAGCACGGAGGACGAGAATCGCTTTTGCCCTGCGTAGAGTTATGAGCAGCGGGTAGAAATAGGCAGCGAATTGCCGGCTAGCAGCTTCCCTGTGGCCGGGAAGTGCAAACGTACACGTTTTCGGCCGAAAACGCGTTTTCCGGCGAAAACGCACACCACGGCTCTTTCTGAGAAAAAGCAAGCACGGAGGACGAGAATCGCTTTTGCCCTGCGAAGCGTTCCGGGCAGCGGGTAGAACCAGGCAGAGAATTCCCGGCTAGCAGCTTCCCTGTGGCCGGGAAGTGCAAACGTACACGTTTTCGGCCGAAAACGCGTTTTCCGGCGAAAACGCACACCACGGCTCTTTCTGAGAAAAATCAAGCACGGAGGACCAGAATCGCTTTTGCCCTGCGTAGCGTTCCGGGCAGCGGGTAGAAACAGGCAGAGAATTCCCGGCTAGCAGCTTCCCTGTGGCGGGGAAGTGCAAACGTACACGTTTTCGGCCGAAAACGCGTTTTCCGGCGAAAACGCACACCACGGCTCTTTCTGAGAAAAAGCAAGCACGGAGGACGAGAATCGCTTTTGCCCTGCGTAGCGTTCCTGGCAGCGGGTAGAACCAGGCAGAGAATTCCCGTCTAGCAGCTTCCCTGTGGCGGGGAAGTGCAAACGTACACGTTTTCGGCCGAAAACGCGTTTTCCGGCGAAAACGCACACCACGTCTCTTTCTGAGAAAAAGCAAGCACGGAGGACGAGAATCGCTTTTGCCCTGCGTAGCGTTCCGGGCAGCGGGTAGAACCAGGCAGAGAATTCCCGGCTAGCAGCTTCCCTGTGGCCGGGAAGTGCAAACGTACACGTTTTCGGCCCTAAACGCGTTTTCTGGCGAAAACGCACACCACGGCTCTTTCTGAGAAAAAGCAAGCACGGAGGACGAGAATCGCTTTTGCCCTGCGTAGCGTTCAGGGCAGCGGGTAGAACCAGGCAGAGAATTCCCGGCTAGCAGCTTCCCTGTGGCCGGGAAGTGCAAACGTACACGTTTTCGGCCGAAAACGCGTTTTCCGGCGAAAACGCACACCACGGCTCTTTCTGAGAAAAAGCAAGCACGGAGGACGAGAATCGCTTTTGCCCTGCGTAGCGTTCCGGGCAGCGGGTAGAACCAGGCAGAGAATTCCCGGCTAGCAGCTTCCCTGTGGCCGGGAAGTGCAAACGTACACGTTTTCGGCCGAAAACGCGTTTTCCGGCGAAAACGCACACCACGGCTCTTTCTGAGAAAAAGCAAGCACGGAGGACGAGAATCGCTTTTGCCCTGCGTAGCGTTCCGGGCAGCGGGTAGAACCAGGCAGAGAATTCCCGGCTAGCAGCTTCCCTGTGGCCGGGAAGTGCAAACGTACACGTTTTCGGCCGAAAACGCGTTTTCCGGCGAAAACGCACACCACGGCTCTTTCTGAGAAAAAGCAAGCACGGAGGACGAGAATCGCTTTTGCCCTGCGTAGCGTTCCGGGCAGCGGGTAGAACCAGGCAGAGAATTCCCGGCTAGCAGCTTCCCTGTGGCCGGGAAGTGCAAACGTACACGTTTTCGGCCGAAAACGCGTTTTCCGGCGAAAACGCACACCACGGCTCTTTCTGAGAAAAAGCAAGCACGGAGGACGAGAATCGCTTTTGCCCTGCGTAGCGTTCCGGGCAGCGGGTAGAACCAGGCAGAGAATTCCCGGCTAGCAGCTTCCCTGTGGCGGGGAAGTGCAAACGTACACGTTTTCGGCCGAAAACGCGTTTTCCGGCGAAAACGCACACCACGGCTCTTTCTGAGAAAAAGCAAGCACGGAGGACGAGAACCGCTTTTGCCCTGCGTAGCGTTCCGGGCAGCGGGTAGAACCAGGCAGAGAATTCCCGGCTAGCAGCTTCCCTGTGGCGGGGAAGTGCAAACGTACACGTTTTCGGCCGAAAACGCGTTTTCTGGCGAAAACGCACACCACGGCTCTTTCTGAGAAAAAGCAAGCACGGAGGACGAGAATCGATTTTGCCCTGCGTAGTGTTCCGGGCAGCGGGTAGAACCAGGCAGAGAATTCCCGGCTAGCAGCTTCCCTGTGGCCGGGAAGTGCAAACGTACACGTTTTCGCCGAAAACGGGTTTTCCGGCGAAAACGCACACCACGGCTCTTTCTGAGAAAAAGCAAGCACGGAGGACGAGAATCGCTTTTGCCCTGCGAAGCGTTCCGGGCAGCGGGTAGAACCAGGCAGAGAATTCCCGGCTAGCAGCTTCCCTGTGGCCGGGAAGTGCAAACGTACACGTTTTCGACCGAAAACGCGTTTTCCGGCGAAAACGCACACCACGGCTCTTTCTGAGAAAAAGCAAGCACGGAGGACCAGAATCGCTTTTGCCCTGCGTAGCGTTCCGGGCAGCGGGTAGAAACAGGCAGAGAATTCCCGGCTAGCAGCTTCCCTGTGGCGGGGAAGTGCAAACGTACACGTTTTCGGCCGAAAACGCGTTTTCCGGCGAAAACGCACACCACGGCTCTTTCTGAGAAAAAGCAAGCACGGAGGACGAGAATCGCTTTTGCCCTGCGTAGCGTTCCTGGCAGCGGGTAGAACCAGGCAGAGAATTCCCGTCTAGCAGCTTCCCTGTGGCGGGGAAGTGCAAACGTACACGTTTTCGGCCGAAAACGCGTTTTCCGGCGAAAACGCACACCACGTCTCTTTCTGAGAAAAAGCAAGCACGGAGGACGAGAATCGCTTTTGCCCTGCGTAGCGTTCCGGGCAGCGGGTAGAAACAGGCAGAGAATTCCCGGCTAGCAGCTTCCCTGTGGCCGGGAAGTGCAAACGTACACGTTTTCGGCCCTAAACGCGTTTTCTGGCGAAAACGCACACCACGGCTCTTTCTGAGAAAAAGCAAGCACGGAGGACGAGAATCGCTTTTGCCCTGCGTAGCGTTCCGGGCAGCGGGTAGAACCAGGCAGAGAATTCCCGGCTAGCAGCTTCCCTGTGGCCGGGAAGTGCAAACGTACACGTTTTCGGCCGAAAACGCGTTTTCCGGCGAAAACGCACACCACGGCTCTTTCTGAGAAAAAGCAAGCAAGGAGGACGAGAATCGCTTTTGCCCTGCGTAGCGTTCCGGGCAGCGGGTAGAACCAGGCAGAGAATTCCCGGCTAGCAGCTTCCCTGTGGCCGGGAAGTGCAAACGTACACGTTTTCGGCCGAAAACGCGTTTTCCGGCGAAAACGCACACCACGGCTCTTTCTGAGAAAAAGCAAGCACCGAGGACAAGAATCGCTTTTGCCCTGCGTAACGTTCCGGGCAGCGGGTAGAACCAGGCAGAGAATTCCCGGCTAGCAGCTTCCCTGTGGCCGGGAAGTGCAAACGTACACGTTTTCGGCCGAAAACGCGTTTTCCGGCGAAAACGCACACCACGGCTCTTTCTGAGAAAAAGCAAGCACGGAGGACGAGAATCGCTTTTGCCCTGCGTAGCGTTCCGGGCAGCGGGTAGAAAAAGGCAGAGAATTCCAGGCTAGCAGCTTCCCTGTGGCCGGGAAGTGCAAACGTACACGTTTTCGGCCGAAAACGCGTTTTCCGGCGAAAACGCACACCACGGCTCTTTCTGAGAAAAAGCAAGCACGGAGGACGAGAATCGCTTTTGCCCTGCGTAGCGTTCCGGGCAGCGGGTAGAACCAGGCAGAGAATTCCCGGCTAGCAGCTTCCCTGTGGCCGGGAAGTGCAAACGTACACGTTTTCGGCCGAAAACGCGTTTTCCGGCGAAAACGCACACCACGGCTCTTTCTGAGAAAAAGCAAGCACGGAGGACGAGAATCGCTTTTGCCCTGCGTAGCGTTCCGGGCAGCGGGTAGAACCAGGCAGAGAATTCCCGGCTAGCAGCTTCCCTGTGGCCGGGAAGTGCAAACGTACACGTTTTCGGCCGAAAACGCGTTTTCCGGCGAAAACGCACACCACGGCTCTTTCTGAGAAAAAGCAAGCACGGAGGACGAGAATCGCTTTTGCCCTGCGTAGCGTTCCGGGCAGCGGGTAGAACCAGGCAGAGAATTCCCGGCTAGCAGCTTCCCTGTGGCGGGGAAGTGCAAACGTACACGTTTTCGGCCGAAAACGCGTTTTCCGGCGAAAACGCACACCACGGCTCTTTCTGAGAAAAAGCAAGCACGGAGGACGAGAACCGCTTTTGCCCTGCGTAGCGTTCCGGGCAGCGGGTAGAACCAGGCAGAGAATTCCCGGCTAGCAGCTTCCCTGTGGCCGGGAAGTGCAAACGTACACGTTTTCGGCCGAAAACGCGTTTTCTGGCGAAAACGCACACCACGGCTCTTTCTGAAAAAAAGCAAGCACGGAGGACGAGAATCGATTTTGCCCTGCGTAGTGTTCCGGGCAGCGGGTAGAACCAGGCAGAGAATTCCCGGCTAGCAGCTTCCCTGTGGCCGGGAAGTGCAAACGTACACGTTTTCGGCCGAAAACGCGTTTTCCGGCGAAAACGCACACCACGGCTCTTTCTGAGAAAAAGCAAGCACGGAGGACGAGAATCGCTTTTGCCCTGCGTAGCGTTCCGGGCAGCGGGTAGAACCAGGCAGAGAATTCCCGTCTAGCAGCTTCGCTGTGGCGGGGAAGTGCAAACGTACACGTTTTCGGCCGAAAACGCGTTTTCCGGCGAAAACGCACACCACGGCTCTTTCTGAGAAAAAGCAAGCACGGAGGACGAGAATCGCTTTTGCCCTGCGTAGCGTTCCGGGCAGCGGGTAGAACCAGGCAGAGAATTCCCGGCTAGCAGCTTCCCTGTGGCGGGGAAGTGCAAACGTACACGTTTTCGGCCGAAAACGCGTTTTCCGGCGAAAACGCACACCACGGCTCTTTCTGAGAAAAAGCAAGCACGGAGGACGAGAATCGCTTTTGCCCTGCGTAGTGTTCCGGGCATCGGGTAGAACCAGGCAGAGAATTCCCGGCTAGCAGGTTCCCTGTGGCCGGGAAGTGCAAACATACACGTTTTCGCCGAAAACGCGTTTTCCGGCGAAAACGCACACCACGGCTCTTTCTGAGAAAAAGCAAGCACGGAGGACGAGAATCGCTTTTGCCCTGCGTAGCGTTCCGGGCAGCGGGTAGAACCAGGCAGAGAATTCCCGGCTAGCAGCTGCCCTGTGGCGGGAAGTGCAAACGTACACGTTTTCGGCCGAAAACGCGTTTTCCCGCGAAAACGCACACCACGGCTCTTTCTGAGAAAAAGCAAGCACGGAGGACGAGAATCGCTTTTGCCCTGCGTAGCGTTCCGGACAGCGGGTAGAACCAGGCAGAGAATTCCCGGCTAGCAGCTTCCCTGTGGCGGGGAAGTGCAAACGTACACGTTTTCGGCCGAAAACTCGTTTTCCGGCGAAAACGCACACCACGGCTCTTTCTGAGAAAAAGCAAGCACGGAGGACGAGAATCGCTTTTGCCCTGCGTAGCGTTCCGGGCAGCGGGTAGAACCAGGCAGAGAATTCCCGGCTAGCAGCTTCCCTGTGGCGGGGAAGTGCAAACGTACACGTTTTCGGCCGAAAACGCGTTTTCTGGCGGAAACGCACACCACGGCTCTTTCTGAGAGAAAGCAAGCACGGAGGACGAGAATCGCTTTTGCCCTCCGTAGTGTTCCGGGCAGCGGGTAGAACCAGGCAGAGAATTCCCGGCTAGCAGCTTCCCTGTGGCCGGGAAGTGCAAATGTACACGTTTTCGCCGAAAACGCGTTTTCCGGCGAAAACGCACACCACGGCTCTTTCTGAGAAAAAGCAAGCACGGAGGACGAGAATCGCTTTTGCCCTGCGTAGCATTCCGGGCAGCGGGTAGAACCAGGCAGAGAATTCCCGGCTAGCAGGTTCCCTGTGGCCGGGAATTGCAAACGTACACGTTTTCGGCCGAAAACGCGTTTTCCGGCGAAAACGCACACCACGGCTCTTTCTGAGATAAAGCAAGCACGGAGGACGAGAATCGCTTTTGCCCTGCGTAGCGTTCCGGGCAGCGGGTAGAACCAGGCAGAGAATTGCCGGCTAGCAGCTTCCCTGTGGCCGGGAAGTGCAAACGTACAGGTTTTCGGCCGAAAACTCGTTTTCCCGCGAAAACTCACACCACGGCTCTTTCTGAGAAAAAGCAAGCACGGATGAGGAGAATCGCTTTTGCCCTGCGTAGCGTTCCGGGCAGCGGGTAGAACCAGGCAGAGAATTCCCGGCTAGCAGCTTCCCTGTGGCCGGGAAGTGCAAACGTACACGTTTTCGGCCGAAAACGCGTTTTCCGGCGAAAACGCACACCACGGCTCTTTCTGAGAAAAAGCAAGCACGGAGGACGAGAATCGCTTTTGCCCTGCGTAGCGTTCCGGGCAGCGGGTAGAACCAGGCAGAGAATTCCCGGCTAGCAGCTTCCCTGTGGCCGGGAAGTGCAAACGTACACGTTTTCGGCCGAAAAAGCGTTTTCTGGCGAAAACGCACACCACGGCTCTTTCTGAGAAAAAGCAAGCACGGAGGACGAGAATCGCTTTTGCCCTGCGTAGCGTTCCGGGCAGCGGGTAGAACCAGGCAGAGAATTCCCGGCTAGCAGCTTCCCTGTGGCGGGGAAGTGCAAACGTACACGTTTTCGGCCGAAAACGCGTTTTCCGAACGCACACCACGGCTCTTTCTGAGAAAAAGCAAGCACGGAGGACGAGAATCGCTTTTGCCCTGCGTAGCGTTCCGGGCAGCGGGTAGAACCAGGCAGAGAATTCCCGGCTAGCAGCTGCCCTGTGGCCGGGAAGTGCAAACGTACACGTTTTCGGCCGAAAACGCGTTTTCCGGCGAAAACGCACACCACGGCTCTTTCTGAGAAAAAGCAAGCACGGAGGACGAGAATCGCTTTTGCCCTGCGTAGCGTTCCGGGCAGCGGGTAGAACCAGGCAGAGAATTCCCGGCTAGCAGCTTCCCTGTGGCCGGGAAGTGCAAACGTACACGTTTTCGGCCGAAAACGCGTTTACCGGCGAAAACGCACACCACGGCTCTTTCTGAGAAAAAGCAAGCACGGAGGACGAGAATCGCTTTTGCCCTGCGTAGCGTTCCGGGCAGCGGGTAGAACCAGGCAGAGAATTCCCGGCTAGCAGCTTCCCTGTGGCGGGGAAGTGCAAACGTACACGTTTTCGGCCAAAAACGCGTTTACCGGCGAAAACGCACACCACGGATCTTTCTGAGAAAAAGCAAGCACGGAGGACGAGAATCGCTTTTGCCCTGCGTAGTGTTCCGGGCAGCGGGTAGAACCAGGCAGAGAATTCCCGGCTAGCAGCTTCCCTGTGGCGGGGAAGTGCAAACGTACACGTTTTCGGCCGAAAACGGGTTTTGCCGCGAAAACGCACACCACGGCTCTTTCTGAGATAAAGCAAGCACGGAGGACGAGAATCGCTTTTGCCCTGCGTAGCGTTCCGGGCAGCGGTTAGAACCAGGCAGAGAATTCCCGGCTAGCAGCTTCCCTGTGGCCGGGAAGTGCAAACGTACACGTTTTCGGCCGAAAACGCGTTTTCCGACGAAAACGCACACCACGGCTCTTTCTGAGAAAAAGCAAGCACGGAGGACGAGAATCGCTTTTGCCCTGCGTAGTGTTCCGGGCAGCGGGTAGAACCAGGCAGAGAATTCCCGTCTAGCAGCTTCCCTGTGGCGGGGAAGTGCAAACGTACACGTTTTCAGCCGAAAACGCGTTTTCCGGCGAAAACGCACACCACGGCTCTTTCTGAGAAAAAGCAAGCACGGAGGACGAGAATCGCTTTTGCCCTGTGTAGCGTTCCGGGCAGCGGGTAGAACCAGGCAGAGAATTCCCGTCTAGCAGCTTCCCTGTGGCCGGGATGTGCAAACGTACACGTTTTCGGCCGAAAACGCGTTTTCCGACGAAAACGCACACCACGGCTCTTTCTGAGAAAAAGCAAGCACGGAGGACGAGAATCGCTTTTGCACTGCGTAGCGTTCTGAGCAGCGGGTAGAAATAGGCAGTGAATTGCCGGCTAGCAGCTTCCCTGTGGCCGGGAAGTGCAAACGTACACGTTTTCGGCCGAAAACGCGTTTTCCCGCGAAAACGCACACCACTGCTCTTTCTGAGAAAAAGCAAGCACGGAGGACGAGAATCGCTTTTGCCCTGCTTAGCGTTCCTGGCAGCGGGTAGAACCAGGCAGAGAATTCCCGTCTAGCAGCTTCCCTGTGGCCGGGAAGTGCAAACGTACACGTTTTCGGCCGAAAACGCGTTTTCCGGCGAAAACGCACACCACGGCTCTTTCTGAGAAAAAGCAAGCACGGAGGACGAGAATCGCTTTTGCCCTGTGTAGCGTTCCGGGCAGCGGGTAGAACCAGGCAGAGAATTCCCGTCTAGCAGCTTCCCTGTGGCGGGGAAGTGCAAACGTACACGTTTTCAGCCGAAAACGCGTTTTCCGGCGAAAACGCACACCACGGCTCTTTCTGAGAAAAAGCAAGCACGGAGGACGAGAATCGCTTTTGCCCTGTGTAGCGTTCCGGGCAGCGGGTAGAACCAGGCAGAGAATTCCCGTCTAGCAGCTTCCCTGTGGCCGGGATGTGCAAACGTACACGTTTTCGGCCGAAAACGCGTTTTCCGACGAAAACGCACACCACGGCTCTTTCTGAGAAAAAGAAAGCACGGAGGACGAGAATCGCTTTTGCCCTGCGTAGCGTTCCGGGCAGCGGGTAGAACCAGGCAGAGAATTCCCGGCTAGCAGCTTCCCTGTGGCCGGGAAGTGCAAACGTACACGTTTTCGGCCGAAAACGCGTTTTCCCGCGAAAACGCACACCACTGCTCTTTCTGAGAAAAAGCAAGCATGGAGGACGAGAATCGCTTTTGCCCTGCGTAGCGTTCCGGGCAGGGGGTAGAACCAGGCAGAGAATTCCCTGATAGCAGCTTCCCTGTGGCGGGGAAGTGCAAACGTACAGGTTTTCGGCCGAAAACGCGTTTTGCGGCGAAAACGCACACCACGGCTCTTTCTGAGAAAAAACAAGCACGGAGGACGAGAATCGCTTTTGCCCTGCGTAGCGTTCTGAGCAGCGGGGAGAAATAGGCAGCGAATTGCCGGCTAGCAGCTTCCCTGTGGCCGGGAAGTGCAAACGTACACGTTTCCGGCCGAAAACGCGTTTTCCGGCGAAAACGCACACCATGGCTCTTTCTGAGAAAAAGCAAGCACGGAGGACGAGAATCGCTTTTGCCCTGCGTAGCGTTCCGGGCAGCGGGTAGAACCAGGCAGAGAATTCCCGGCTAGCAGCTTCCCTGTGGCCGGGATGTGCAAACGTACACGTTTTCGGCCGAAAACGCGTTTTCCGGCGAAAACGCACACCACGGCTCTTTCTGAGAAAAAGCAAGCACGGAGGACGAGAATCGCTTTTGCCCTGCGTAGCGTTCCGGGCAGCGGGTAGAACCAGGCAGAGAATTCCCGGCTAGCAGCTTCCCTGTGGCGGGGAAGTGCAAACGTACACGTTTTCGGCCGAAAACGGGTTTTGCCGCGAAAACGCACACCACGGCTCTTTCTGAGATAAAGCAAGCACGGAGGACGAGAATCGCTTTTGCCCTGCGTAGCGTTCCGGGCAGCGGGTAGAACCAGGCAGAGAATTCCCGGCTAGCAGCTTCCCTGTGGCGGGGAAGTGCAAACGTACACGTTTTCGGCCGAAAACGCGTTTTCCGGCGAAAACGCACACCACGGCTCTTTCTGAGAAAAAGCAAGCACGGAGGACGAGAATCGCTTTTGCCCTGCGTAGCGTTCCGGGCAGCGGGTAGAACCAGGCAGAGAATTCCCGGCTAGCAGCTTCCCTGTGGCCGGGAAGTGCAAACGTACACGTTTTCGGCCGAAAAAGCGTTTTCTGGCGAAAACGCACACCACGGCTCTTTCTGAGAAAAAGCAAGCACGGAGGACGAGAATCGCTTTTGCCCTGCGTAGCGTTCCGGGCAGCGGGTAGAACCAGGCAGAGAATTGCCGGCTAGCAGCTTCCCTGTGGCCGGGAAGTGCAAACGTACAGGTTTTCGGCCGAAAACGCGTTTTCCCGTGAAAACGCACACCACGGCTCTTTCTGAGAAAAAGCAAGCACGGAGGACGAGAATCGCTTTTGCCCTGCGTAGCGTTCCGGGCAGCGGGTAGAACCAGGCAGAGAATTCCCGGCTAGCAGCTTCCCTGTGGCCGGGAAGTGCAAACGTACACGTTTTCGCCGAAAACGCGTTTTCCGGCGAAAACGCACACCACGGCTCTTTCTGAGAAAAAGCAAGCACGGAGGACGAGAATCGCTTTTGCCCTGCGTAGCGTTCCGGGCAGCGGGTAGAACCAGGCAGAGAATTCCCGGCTAGCAGCTTCCCTGTGGCCGGGAAGTGCAAACGTACACGTTTTCGGCCGAAAACGCGTTTTCCGGCGAAAACGCACACCACGGCTCTTTCTGAGAAAAAGCAAGCACGGAGGACGAGAATCGCTTTTGCCCTGCGTAGCGTTCCGGGCAGCGGGTAGAACCAGGCAGAGAATTCCCGGCTAGCAGCTTCCCTGTGGCCGGGAAGTGCAAACGTACACGTTTTCGGCCGAAAACGCGTTTTCCGGCGAAAACGCACACCACGGCTCTTTCTGAGAAAAAGCAAGCACGGAGGACGAGAATCGCTTTTGCCCTGCGTAGCGTTCCGGGCAGCGGGTAGAACCAGGCAGAGAGTTCCCGGCTAGCAGCTTCCCTGTGGCCGGGAAGTGCAAACGTACACGTTTTCGGTCGAAAACGCGTTTACCGGCGAAAACGCACACCACGGCTCTTTCTGAGAAAAAGCAAGCACGGAGGACGAGAATCGCTTTTACCCTGCGTAGCGTTCCGGGCAGCGGGTAGAACCAGGCAGAGAATTCCCGGCTAGCAGCTTCCCTGTGGCCGGGAAGTGCAAACGTACACATTTTCGGTCGAAAACGCGTTTTCCGGCGAAAACGCACACCACGGCTCTTTCTGAGAAAAAGCAAGCACGGAGGACGAGAATCGCTTTTGCCCTGCGTAGCGTTCCGGGCAGCGGGTAGAACCAGGCAGAGAATTCCCGGCTAGCAGCTTCGCTGTGGCGGGGAAGTGCAAACGTACACGTTTTCGGCCGAAAACGCGTTTTCTGGCGAAAACACACACCACGGCTCTTTCTGAGAAAAAGCAAGCACGGAGGACGAGAATCGCTTTTGCCCTGCGTAGCGTTCCGGGCAGCGGGTAGAACCAGGCAGAGAATTCCCGGCTAGCAGCTTCCCTGTGGCCGGGAAGTGCAAACGTACACGTTTTCGTCCGAAAACGCGTTTTCCGGTGAAAACGCACACCACGGCTCTTTCTGAGAAAAAGCAAGCACGGAGGACGAGAATCGCTTTTGCCCTGCGTAGCGTTCCGGGCAGCGGGTAGAACCAGGCAGAGAATTCCCGGCTAGCAGCTTCCCTGTGGCCGGGAAGTGCAAACGTACACGTTTTCGGCCGAAAACGCGTTTTCCGGCGAAAACGCACACCACGGCTCTTTCTGAGAAAAAGCAAGCACGGAGGACGAGAATCGCTTTTGCCCTGCGTAGCGTTCCGGGCAGCGGGTAGAACCAGGCAGAGAATTCCCGGCTAGCAGCTTCCCTGTGGCGGGGAAGTGCAAACGTACACGTTTTCGGCCGAAAACGGGTTTTGCCGCGAAAACGCACACCACGGCTCTTTCTGAGAAAAAGCAAGCACGGAGGACGAGAATCGCTTTTGCCCTGCGTAGTGTTCCGGGCAGCGGGTAGAACCAGGCAGAGAATTCCCGGCTAGCAGCTTCCCTGTGGCCGGGAAGTGCAAACGTACACGTTTTCGTCCGAAAACGCGTTTTCCGGCGAAAACGCACACCACGGCTCTTTCTGAGAAAAAGCAAGCACGGAGGACGAGAATCGCTTTTGCCCTGCGTAGCGTTCCGGGCAGCGGGTAGAACCAGGCAGAGAATTCCCGGCTAGCAGCTTCCCTGTGGCCGGGAAGTGCAAACGTACACGTTTTCGGCCGAAAACGCGTTTTCCCGCGAAAACGCACACCACGGCTCTTTCTGAGAAAAAGCAAGCACGGAGGACGAGAATCGCTTTTGCCCTGCGTAGCGTTCCGGGCAGCGGGTAGAACCAGGCAGAGAATTCCCGGCTAGCAGCTTCCCTGTGGCCGGGAAGTGCAAACGTACACGTTTTCGGCCGAAAACGCATTTTCCGGCGAAAAAGCACACCATGGCTCTTTCTGAGAAAAAGCAAGCACGGAGGACGAGAATCGCTTTTGCCCTGCGTAGCGTTCCGGGCAGCGGGTAGAACCAGGCAGCGAACTCCCTGCTATCAGCTTCCCTGTGGCGGGGAAGTGCAAACGTACACGTTTTCGGCCGAAAACGCGTTTTGCGGCGAAAACGCACACCACGGCTCTTTCTGAGATAAAGCAAGCACGGAGGACGAGAATCGCTTTTGCCCTGCGTAGCGTTCCGGGCAGCGGGTAGAACGAGGCAGAGAATTCCCGTCTAGCAGCTTCCCTGTGGCCGGGAAGTGCAAACGTACACGTTTTCGGCCGAAAACGCGTTTTCCGGCGAAAACGCACACCACGGCTCATTCTGAGAAAAAGCAAGCACGGAGGACGAGAATCGCTTTTGCCCTGCGTAACGCTCCGGGCAGAGGGTAGAACCAGGCAGAGAATTCCCGTCTAGCAGCTTCCCTGTGGCGGGGAAGTGCAAACGTACACGTTTTCGGCCGAAAACGCGTTTTCCGGCGAAAACGCACACCACGGCTCTTTCTGAGAAAAAGCAAGCACGGAGGACGAGAATCGCTTTTGCCCTGCGTAGTGTTCCGGGCAGCGGGTAGAACCAGGCAGAGAATTCCCGGCTAGCAGCTTCCCTGTGGCGGGGAAGTGCAAACGTACACGTTTTCGGCCGAAAACGCGTTTTCCGGCGAAAACGCACACCACGGCTCTTTCTGAGAAAAAGCAAGCACGGAGGACGAGAATCCCTTTTGCCCTGCGTAGCGTTCCGGGCAGCGGGTAGAAACAGGCAGAGAATTCCCGGCTAGCAGCTTCCCTGTGGCCGGGAAGTGCAAACGTACACGTTTTCGGCCGAAAACGCGTTTTCCGGCGAAAACGCACACCACGGCTCTTTCTGAGAAAAAGCAAGCACGGAGGACGAGAATCGCTTTTGCCCTGCGTAGCGTTCCGGGCAGCGGGTAGAACCATGCAGAGAATTCCCGGCTAGCAGCTTCCCTGTGGCCGGGAAGTGCAAACGTACACGTTTTCGGCCGAAAACGCGTTTTCCTGCGAAAACGAACACCACGGCTCTTTCTGAGAAAAAGCAAGCACGGAGGACGAGAATCGCTTTTGCCCTGCGTAGCGTTCCGGGCAGCGGGTAGAACCAGGCAGAGAATTCCCGTCTAGCAGCTTCCCTGTGGCCGGGAAGTGCAAACGTACACGTTTTCGGCCGAAAACGCGTTTTCCGGCGAAAACGCACACCACGGCTCTTTCTGAGAAAAAGCAAGCACGGAGGACGAGAATCGCTTTTGCCCTGCGTAGCGTTCCGGGCAGCGTGTAGAACCAGGCAGAGAAATCCCGGCTAGCAGCTTCCCTGTGGCCGGGAAGTGCAAACGTACACGTTTTCGGCCGAAAACGCGTTTTCCGGCGAAAACGAAAACCACGGCTCTTTCTGAGAAAAAGCAAGCACGGAGGACGAGAATCGCTTTTGCCCTGCGTAGCGTTCCGGGCAGCGGGTAGAACCAGGCAGAGAATTCCCGTCTAGCAGCTTCCCTGTGGCCGGGAAGTGCAAACGTACACGTTTTCGGCCGAAAATGCGTTTACCGGCGAAAAAGCACACCACGGCTCTTTCTGAGAAAAAGCAAGCACGGAGGACGAGAATCGCTTTTGCCCTGCGTAGCGTTCCGGGCAGCGGGTAGAACCAGGCAGAGAATTCCCGGCTAGCAGCTTCCCTGTGGCCGGGAAGTGCAAACGTACACGTTTTCGGCCGAAAACGCGTTTACCGGCGAAAACGCACACCACGGCTCTTTCTGAGAAAAAGCAAGCACGGAGGACGAGAATCGCTTTTGCCCTGCGTAGCGTTCCGGGCAGCGGGTAGAACCAGGAAGAGAATTCCCGGCTAGCAGCTTCCCTGTGGCGGCGAAGTGCAAACGTACACGTTTTCGGCCGAAAACGCGTTTTCCCGCGAAAACGCACACCACGGCTCTTTCTGAGAAAAAGCAAGCACGGAGGACGAGAATCGCTTTTGCCCTGCGTAGCGTTCCGGGCAGCGGGTAGAACCAGGCAGAGAATTCCCGTCTAGCAGCTTCCCTGTGGCCGGGAAGTGCAAACGTACACGTTTTCGGCCGAAAACGCGTTTTCTGGCGAAAACGCACACCACGGCTCTTTCTGAGAAAAAGCAAGCACGGAGGACGAGAATCGCTTTTGCCCTGCGTAGCGTTCCGGGCAGCGGGTAGAACCAGGCAGAGAATTCCCGTCTAGCAGCTTCCCTGTGGCGGGGAAGTGCAAACGTACACGTTTTCGGCCGAAAACGCGTTTTCTGGCGAAAACACACACCACGGCTCTTTCTGAGAAAAAGCAAGCATGGAGGACGAGAATCGCTTTTGCCCTGCGTAGCGTTCCGGGCAGCGGGTAGAACCAGGCAGAGAATTCCCGGCTAGCAGCTTCCCTGTGGCCGGGAAGTGCAAACGTACACGTTTTCGGCCGAAAACGCATTTTCCGGCGAAAAAGCACACCATGGCTCTTTCTGAGAAAAAGCAAGCACGGAGGACGAGAATCGCTTTTGCCCTGCGTAGCGTTCCGGGCAGCGGGTAGAACCAGGCAGCGAACTCCCTGCTATCAGCTTCCCTGTGGCGGGGAAGTGCAAACGTACACGTTTTCGTCCGAAAACGCGTTTTGCGGCGAAAACGCACACCACGGCTCTTTCTGAGATAAAGCAAGCACGGAGGACGAGAATCGCTTTTGCCCTGCGTAGCGTTCCGGGCAGCGGGTAGAACCAGGCAGAGAATTCCCGGCTAGCAGCTTCCCTGTGGACGGGAAGTGCAAACGTACACGTTTTCGGCCGAAAACGCGTTTTCCGGCGAAAACGCACACCACGGCTCATTCTGAGAAAAAGCAAGCACGGAGGACGAGAATCGCTTTTGCCCTGCGTAGCGTTCCGGGCAGCGGGTAGAACCAGGCAGAGAATTCCCGGCTAGCAGCTTCCCTGTGGCCGGGAAGTGCAAACGTACAAGTTTTCGGCCGAAAACGCGTTTTCCGGCGAAAACGCACACCACGGCTCTTTCTGAGAAAAAGCAAGCACGGAGGACGAGAATCGCTTTTGCCCTGCGTAGCGTTCCGGGCAGCCTGTAGAACCAGGCAGAGAATTCCCGGCTAGCAGCTTCCCTGTGGCCGGGAAGTGCAAACGTACACGTTTTCGGCCGAAAACGCGTTTTGCGGCGAAAACGCACACCACGGCTCTTTCTGAGATAAAGCAAGCATGGAGGACGAGAATCGCTTTTGCCCTGCGTAGCGTTCCTGGCAGCGGGTAGAACCAGGCAGAGAATTCCCGTCTAGCAGCTTCCCTGTGGCGGGGAAGTGCAAACGTACACGTTTTCGGCCGAAAACGCGTTTTCCGGCGAAAACGCACACCACGGCTCTTTCTGAGAAAAAGCAAGCACGGAGGACGAGAATCGCTTTTGCCCTGCGTAGCGCTCCGGGCAGAGGGTAGAACCAGGCAGAGAATTCCCGTCTAGCAGCTTCCCTGTGGCGGGGAAGTGCAAACGTACACGTTTTCGGCCGAAAACGCGTTTTCCGGCGAAAACGCACACCACGGCTCTTTCTGAGAAAAAGCAAGCACGGAGGACGAGAATCGCTTTTGCCCTGCGTAGCGTTCCGGGCAGCGGGTAGAACCAGGCAGAGAATTCCCGGCTAGCAGCTTCCCTGTGGCCGGGAAGTGCAAACGTACACGTTTTCGGCCGAAAACGCGTTTTCCCGCGAAAAGGCACACCACGGCTCTTTCTGAGAAAAAGAAAGCACGGAGGACGAGAATCGCTTTTGCCCTGCGTAGCGTTCCGGGCAGCGGGTAGAACCAGGCAGAGAATTCCCGGCTAGCAGCTTCCCTGTGGCGGGGAAGTGCAAACGTACAGGTTTTCGGCCGAAAACGCGTTTTCCGGCGAAAAAGCACACCATGGCTCTTTCTGAGAAAAAGCAAGCACGGAGGACGAGAATCGCTTTTGCCCTGCGTAGCGTTCCGGGCAGCGGGTAGAAACAGGCAGAGAATTCCCGGCTAGCAGCTTCCCTGTGGCGGGGAAGTGCAAACGTACACGTTTTCGGCCGAAAACGCGTTTTGCGGCGAAAACGCACACCACGGCTCTTTCTGAGAAAAAGCAAGCACGGAGGACGAGAATCGCTTTTGCCCTGCGTAGCGTTCCGGGCAGCGGGTAGAACCAGGCAGAGAATTCCCGGCTAGCAGCTTCCCTGTGGCCGGGAAGTGCAAACGTACACGTTTTCGGCCGAAAACCCGTTTTCCCGCGAAAATGCACACAACGGCTCTTTCTGAGAAAAAGAAAGCACGGAGGACGAGAATCGCTTTTGCCCTGCGTAGCGTTCCGGGCAGCGGGTAGAACCAGGCAGAGAATTCCCGGCTAGCAGCTTCCCTGTGGCGGGGAAGTGCAAACGTACACGTTTTCGTCCGAAAACGCGTTTTCCGGCGAAAACGCACACCACGGCTCTTTCTGAGAAAAAGCAAGCACGGAGGACGAGAATCGCTTTTGCCCTGCGTAGCGTTCCGGGCAGCGGGTAGAACCAGGCAGAGAATTCCCGGCTAGCAGCTTCCCTGTGGCCGGGAAGTGCAAACGTACACGTTTTCGGCCGAAAACGCGTTTTCCCGCGAAAATGCACACCACGGCTCTTTCTGAGAAAAAGAAAGCACGGAGGACGAGAATCGCTTTTGCCCTGCGTAGCGTTCCGGGCAGCGGGTAGAACCAGGCAGAGAATTCCCGGCTAGCAGCTTCCCTGTGGCGGGGAAGTGCAAACGTACACGTTTTCGGCCGAAAACGCGTTTTCCGGCGAAAACGCACACCACGGCTCTTTCTGAGAAAAAGCAAGCACGGAGGACGAGAATCGCTTTTGCCCTGCGTAGCGTTCCGGGCAGCGGGTAGAACCAGGCAGAGAATTCCCGGCTAGCAGCTTCCCTGTGGCCGGGAAGTGCAAACGTACACGTTTTCGTCCGAAAACGCGTTTTCTGGCGAAAACGCACACCACGGCTCTTTCTGAGAAAAAGCAAGCACGGAGGACGAGAATCGCTTTTGCCCTGCGTAGCGTTCCGGGCAGCGGGTAGAACCAGGCAGAGAATTCCCGGCTAGCAGCTTCCCTGTGGACGGGAAGTGCAAACGTACACGTTTTCGGCCGAAAACGCGTTTTCCGGCGAAAACGTACACCACGGCTCTTTCTGAGAAAAAGCAAGCACGGAGGACGAGAATCGCTTTTGCCCTGCGTAGCGTTCCGGGCAGCGGGTAGAACCAGGCAGAGAATTCCCGGCTAGCAGCTTCCCTGTGGCGGGGAAGTGCAAACGTACACGTTTTCGGCCGAAAACGCGTTTTCTGGCGAAAACGCACACCACGGCTCTTTCTGAGAAAAAGCAAGCACGGAGGACGAGAATCGCTTTTGCCCTGCGTAGCGTTCCGGGCAGCGGGTAGAACCAGGCAGAGAATTCCCGGCTAGCAGCTTCCCTGTGGCCGGGAAGTGCAAACGTACACGTTTTTGGCCGAAAACGCGTTTTCCCGCGAAAACGCACACCACGGCTCTTTCTGAGAAAAAGCAAGCACGGAGGACGAGAATCGCTTTTGCCCTGCGTAGCGTTCCGGGCAGCGGGTAGAACCAGGCAGAGAATTCCCGGCTAGCAGCTTCCCTGTGGCCGGGAAGTGCAAACGTACACGTTTTCGCCGAAAACACGTTTTCCGGCGAAAACGCACACCACGGCTCTTTCTGAGAAAAAGCAAGCACGGAGGACGAGAATCGCTTTTGCCCTGCGTAGCGTTCCGGGCAGCGGGTAGAACCAGGCAGCGAATTCCCTGCTATCAGCTTCCCTGTGGCGGGGAAGTGCAAACGTACACGTTTTCGGCCGAAAACGCGTTTTGCGGCGAAAACGCACACCACGGCTCTTTCTGAGAAAAAGCAAGCACGGAGGACGAGAATCGCTTTTGCCCTGCGTAGCGTTCCGGGCAGCGGGTAGAACCAGGCAGCGAATTCCCTGCTATCAGCTTCCCTGTGGCGGGGAAGTGCAAACGTACACGTTTTCGGCCGAAAACGCGTTTTGCGGCGAAAACGCACACCACGGCTCTTTCTGAGATAAAGCAAGCACGGAGGACGAGAATCGCTTTTGCCCTGTGTAGCGTTCCGGGCAGCGGGTAGAACCAGGCAGAGAATTCCCGTCTAGCAGCTTCCCTGTGGCCGGGAAGTGCAAACGTACACGTTTTCGGCCGAAAACGCGTTTTCCGGCGAAAACGCACACCACGGCTCATTCTGAGAAAAAGCAAGCACGGAGGACGAGAATCGCTTTTGCCCTGCGTAGCGCTCCGGGCAGCGGGTAGAACCAGGCAGAGAATTCCCGGCTAGCAGCTTCCCTGTGGCCGGGAAGTGCAAACGTACACGTTTTCGGCCGAAAAAGCGTTTTCCGGCGAAAACGCACACCACGGCTCATTCTGAGAAAAAGTAAGCACGGAGGACGAGAATCGCTTTTGCCCTGCGTTGCACTCCGGGCAGAGGGTAGAACCAGGCAGAGAATTCCCGTCTAGCAGCTTCCCTGTGGCGGGGAAGTGCAAACGTACACGTTTTCGGCCGAAAACGCGTTTTCCGGCGAAAACGCACACCACGGCTCTTTCTGAGAAAAAGCAAGCACGGAGGACGAGAATCGCTTTTGCCCTGCGTAGCGTTCCGGGCAGCGGGTAGAACCAGGCAGAGAATTCCCGTCTAGCAGCTTCCCTGTGGCCGGGAAGTGCAAACGTACACGTTTTCGGCCGAAAACGCGTTTTCTGGCGAAAACGCACACCACGGCTCATTCTGAGAAAAAGTAAGCACGGAGGACGAGAATCGCTTTTGCCCTGCGTAGCGCTCCGTGCAGAGGGTAGAACCAGGCAGAGAATTCCCGTCTAGCAGCTTCCCTGTGGCGGGGAAGTGCAAACGTACACGTTTTCGGCCGAAAACGCGTTTTCCGGCGAAAACGCACACCACGGCTCTTTCTGAGAAAAAGCAAGCACGGAGGACGAGAATCGCTTTTGCCCTGCGTAGCGTTCCGGGCAGCGGGTAGAACCAGGCAGAGAATTCCCGGCTAGCAGCTTCCCTGTGGCGGGGAAGTGCAAACGTACACGTTTTCGGCCGAAAACGCGTTTTCTGGCGAAAACGCACACCACGGCTCTTTCTGAGAAAAAGCAAGCACGGAGGACGAGAATCGCTTTTGCCCTGCGTAGCGTTCCGGGCAGCGGGTAGAACCAGGCAGAGAATTCCCGGCTAGCAGCTTCCCTGTGGACGGGAAGTGCAAACGTACACGTTTTCGGCCGAAAACGCGTTTTCCGGCGAAAACGTACACCACGGCTCTTTCTGAGAAAAAGCAAGCACGGAGGACGAGAATCGCTTTTGCCCTGCGTAGCGTTACGTGCAGCGGGTAGAACCAGGCAGAGAATTCCCGGCTAGCAGCTTCCCTGTGGCGGGGAAGTGCAAACGTACACGTTTTCGGCCGAAAACGCGTTTTGCGGCGAAAACGCACACCATGCTCTTTCTGAGAAAAAGAAAGCACGGAGGACGAGAATCGCTTTTGCCCTGCGTAGCGTTCCGGGCAGCGGGTAGAACCAGGCAGAGAATTCCCGTCTAGCAGCTTCCCTGTGGCCGGGAAGTGCAAACGTACACGTTTTCGGCCGAAAACGCGTTTTCCGGCGAAAACGAACACCACGGCTCATTCTGAGAAAAAGCAAGCACGGAGGACGAGAATCGCTTTTGCCCTGCGTAGCGCTCCGGGCAGAGGGTAGAAGCAGGCAGAGAATTCCCGTCTAGCAGCTTCCCTGTGGCGGGGAAGTGCAAACGTACACGTTTTCGGCCGAAAACGCGTTTTCCGGCGAAAACGCACACCACGGCTCTTTCTGAGAAAAAGCAAGCACGGAGGACGAGAATCGCTTTTGCCCTGCGTAGCGTTCCGGGCAGCGGGTAGAACCAGGCAGAGAATTCCCGGCTAGCAGCTTCCCTGTGGCCGGGAAGTGCAAACGTACACGTTTTCGGCCGAAAACGCGTTTTCCCGCGAAAAGGCACACCACGGCTCTTTCTGAGAAAAAGAAAGCACGGAGGACGAGAATCGCTTTTGCCCTGCGTAGCGTTCCGGGCAGCGGGTAGAACCAGGCAGAGAATTCCCGGCTAGCAGCTTCCCTGTGGCGGGGAAGTGCAAACGTACACGTTTTCGGCCGAAAACGCGTTTTCCGGCGAAAAAGCACACCATGGCTCTTTCTGAGAAAAAGCAAGCACGGAGGACGAGAATCGCTTTTGCCCTGCGTAGCGTTCCGGGCAGCGGGTAGAACCAGGCAGAGAATTCCCTGCTATCAGCTTCCCTGTGGCGGGGAAGTGCAAACGTACACGTTTTCGGCCGAAAACGCGTTTTGCGGCGAAAACGCACACCACGGCTCTTTCTGAGAAAAAGCAAGCACGGAGGACGAGAATCGCTTTTGCCCTGCGTAGCGTTCCGGGCAGCCTGTAGAACCAGGCAGAGAATTCCCGGCTAGCAGCTTCCCTGTGGCCGGGAAGTGCAAACGTACACGTTTTCGGCCGAAAACGCGTTTTCCGGCGAAAACGCACACCACGGCTCTTTCTGAGAAAAAGCAAGCACGGAGGACGAGAATCGCTTTTGCCCTGCGTAGCGTTCCGGGCAGCGGGTAGAACCAGGCAGAGAATTCCCGGCTAGCAGCTTCCCTGTGGCCGGGAAGTGCAAACGTACACGTTTTCGGCCAAAAACGCGTTTTCCCGCGAAAACGCACACCACGGCTCTTTCTGAGAAAAAGCAAGCACGGAGGACGAGAATCGCTTTTGCCCTGCGTAACGTTCCGGGCAGCGGGTAGAACCAGGCAGAGAATTCCCGGCTAGCAGCTTCCCTGTGGCCGGGAAGTGCAAACGTACACGTTTTCGGCCGAAAACGCGTTTTCCGGCGAAAACGCACACCACGGCTCTTTCTGAGAAAAATCAAGCACGGAGGACGAGAATCGCTTTTGCCCTGCGTAGCGTTCCGGGCAGCGGGTAGAAACAGGCAGAGAATTTCCCGGCTAGCAGCTTCCCTGTGGCCGGGAAGTGCAAACGTACACGTTTTCGGCCGAAAACGCGTTTTCCGGCGAAAACGCACACCACGGCTCTTTCTGAGAAAAAGCAAGCACGGAGGACGAGAATCGCTTTTGCCCTGCGTAGCGTTCCTGGCAGCGGGTAGAACCAGGCAGAGAATTCCCGTCTAGCAGCTTCCCTGTGGCGGGGAAGTGCAAACGTACACGTTTTCGGCCGAAAACGCGTTTTCCCGCGAAAACGCACACCACGGCTCTTTCTGAGAAAAAGCAAGCACGGAGGACGAGAATCGCTTTTGCCCTGCGTAGCGTTCCGGGCAGCGGGTAGAACCAGGCAGAGAATTCCCGGCTAGCAGCTTCCCTGTGGCCGGGAAGTGCAAACGTACACGTTTTCGGCCGAAAACACGTTTTCCGGCGAAAACGCACACCACGGCTCTTTCTGAGAAAAAGCAAGCAAGGAGGACGAGAATCGCTTTTGCCCTGCGTAGCGTTCCGGGCAGCGGGTAGAACCAGGCAGAGAATTCCCGGCTAGCAGCTTCCCTGTGGCCGGGAAGTGCAAACGTACACGTTTTCGGCCAAAAACGCGTTTTCCGGCGAAAACGCACACCACGGCTCTTTCTGAGAAAAAGCAAGCACGGAGGACGAGAATCGCTTTTGCCCTGCGTAACGTTCCGGGCAGCGGGTAGAACCAGGCAGAGAATTCCCGGCTAGCAGCTTCCCTGTGGCCGGGAAGTGCAAACGCACACGTTTTCGGCCGAAAACGCGTTTTCCGGCGAAAACGCACACCACGGCTCTTTCTGAGAAAAAGCAAGCACGGAGGACGAGAATCGCTTTTGCCCTGCGTAGCGTTCCGGGCAGCGGGTAGAACCAGGCAGAGAATTCCCGGCTAGCAGCTTCCCTGTGGCCGGGAAGTGCAAACGTACACGTTTTCGCCGAAAACGGGTTTTCCGGCGAAAACGCACACCACGGCTCTTTCTGAGAAAAAGCAAGCACGGAGGACGAGAATCGCTTTTGCCCTGCATAGCGTTCCGGGCAGCGGGTAGAACCAGGCAGAGAATTCCCGTCTAGCAGCTTCCCTGTGGCCGGGAAGTGCAAACGTACACGTTTTCGGCCGAAAACGCGTTTACCGGCGAAAATGCACACCACGGCTCTTTCTGAGAAAAAGCAAGCACGGAGGACGAGAATCGCTTTTGCCCTGCGTAGCGTTCCGGGCAGCGGGTAGAACCAGGCAGAGAATTCCCGGCTAGCAGCTTCCCTGTGGCCGGGAAGTGCAAACGTACACGTTTTCGGCCGAAAACGCGTTTTCCGGCGAAAACGCACACCACGGCTCTTTCTGAGAAAAAGCAAGCACGGAGGACGAGAATCGCTTTTGCCCTGCGTAGCGTTCCGGGCAGCGGGTAGAACCAGGCAGAGAATTCCCGGCTAGCAGCTTCCCTGTGGCCGGGAAGTGCAAACGTACACGTTTTCGGCCGAAAACGCGTTTTCCGGCGAAAACGCACACCACGGCTCTTTCTGAGAAAAAGCAAGCACGGAGGACGAGAATCGCTTTTGCCCTGCGTAGCGTTCCGGGCAGCGGGTAGAACCAGGCAGAGAATTCCCGGCTAGCAGCTTCCCTGTGGCCGGGAAGTGCAAACGTACACGTTTTCGGCCGAAAACGCGTTTTCCTGCGAAAACGCACACCACGGCTCTTTCTGAGAAAAAGCAAGCACGGAGGACGAGAATCGCTTTTGCCCTGCGTAGCGTTCCGGGCAGCGGGTAGAACCAGGCAGAGAATTCCCGGCTAGCAGCTTCCCTGTGGCCGGGAAGTGCAAACGTACACGTTTTCGGCCGAAAACGCGTTTTCTGGCGAAAACGCACACCACGGCTCTTTCTGAGAAAAAGCAAGCACGGAGGACGAGAATCGCTTTTGCCCTGCGTAGCGTTCCGGGCAGCGGGTAGAACCAGGCAGAGAATTCCCGGCTAGCAGCTTCCCTGTGGCCGGGAAGTGCAAACGTACACGTTTTCGGCCAAAAACGCGTTTTCCGGCGAAAACGCACACCACGGCTCTTTCTGAGAAAAAGCAAGCACGGAGGACGAGAATCGCTTTTGCCCTGCGTAGAGTTATGAGCAGCGGGTAGAAATAGGCAGCGAATTGCCGGCTAGCAGCTTCCCTGTGGCCGGGAAGTGCAAACGTACACGTTTTCGGCCGAAAACGCGTTTTCCGGCGAAAACGCACACCACGGCTCTTTCTGAGAAAAAGCAAGCACGGAGGACGAGAATCGCTTTTGCCCTGCGAAGCGTTCCGGGCAGCGGGTAGAACCAGGCAGAGAATTCCCGGCTAGCAGCTTCCCTGTGGCCGGGAAGTGCAAACGTACACGTTTTCGGCCGAAAACGCGTTTTCCGGCGAAAACGCACACCACGGCTCTTTCTGAGAAAAATCAAGCACGGAGGACCAGAATCGCTTTTGCCCTGCGTAGCGTTCCGGGCAGCGGGTAGAAACAGGCAGAGAATTCCCGGCTAGCAGCTTCCCTGTGGCGGGGAAGTGCAAACGTACACGTTTTCGGCCGAAAACGCGTTTTCCGGCGAAAACGCACACCACGGCTCTTTCTGAGAAAAAGCAAGCACGGAGGACGAGAATCGCTTTTGCCCTGCGTAGCGTTCCTGACAGCGGGTAGAACCAGGCAGAGAATTCCCGTCTAGCAGCTTCCCTGTGGCGGGGAAGTGCAAACGTACACGTTTTCGGCCGAAAACGCGTTTTCCGGCGAAAACGCACACCACGTCTCTTTCTGAGAAAAAGCAAGCACGGAGGACGAGAATCGCTTTTGCCCTGCGTAGCGTTCCGGGCAGCGGGTAGAACCAGGCAGAGAATTCCCGGCTAGCAGCTTCCCTGTGGCCGGGAAGTGCAAACGTACACGTTTTCGGCCCTAAACGCGTTTTCTGGCGAAAACGCACACCACGGCTCTTTCTGAGAAAAAGCAAGCACGGAGGACGAGAATCGCTTTTGCCCTGCGTAGCGTTCAGGGCAGCGGGTAGAACCAGGCAGAGAATTCCCGGCTAGCAGCTTCCCTGTGGCCGGGAAGTGCAAACGTACACGTTTTCGGCCGAAAACGCGTTTTCCGGCGAAAACGCACACCACGGCTCTTTCTGAGAAAAAGCAAGCACGGAGGACGAGAATCGCTTTTGCCCTGCGTAGCGTTCCGGGCAGCGGGTAGAACCAGGCAGAGAATTCCCGGCTAGCAGCTTCCCTGTGGCCGGGAAGTGCAAACGTACACGTTTTCGGCCGAAAACGCGTTTTCCGGCGAAAACGCACACCACGGCTCTTTCTGAGAAAAAGCAAGCACGGAGGACGAGAATCGCTTTTGCCCTGCGTAGCGTTCCGGGCACCGGGTAGAACCAGGCAGAGAATTCCCGGCTAGCAGCTTCCCTGTGGCCGGGAAGTGCAAACGTACACGTTTTCGGCCGAAAACGCGTTTTCCGGCGAAAACGCACACCACGGCTCTTTCTGAGAAAAAGCAAGCACGGAGGACGAGAATCGCTTTTGCCCTGCGTAGCGTTCCGGGCAGCGGGTAGAACCAGGCAGAGAATTCCCGGCTAGCAGCTTCCCTGTGGCCGGGAAGTGCAAACGTACACGTTTTCGGCCGAAAACGCGTTTTCCGGCGAAAACGCACACCACGGCTCTTTCTGAGAAAAAGCAAGCACGGAGGACGAGAATCGCTTTTGCCCTGCGTAGCGTTCCGGGCAGCGGGTAGAACCAGGCAGAGAATTCCCGGCTAGCAGCTTCCCTGTGGCGGGGAAGTGCAAACGTACACGTTTTCGGCCGAAAACGCGTTTTCCGGCGAAAACGCACACCACGGCTCTTTCTGAGAAAAAGCAAGCACGGAGGACGAGAACCGCTTTTGCCCTGCGTAGCGTTCCGGGCAGCGGGTAGAACCAGGCAGAGAATTCCCGGCTAGCAGCTTCCCTGTGGCGGGGAAGTGCAAACGTACACGTTTTCGGCCGAAAACGCGTTTTCTGGCGAAAACGCACACCACGGCTCTTTCTGAGAAAAAGCAAGCACGGAGGACGAGAATCGATTTTGCCCTGCGTAGTGTTCCGGGCAGCGGGTAGAACCAGGCAGAGAATTCCCGGCTAGCAGCTTCCCTGTGGCCGGGAAGTGCAAACGTACACGTTTTCGCCGAAAACGGGTTTTCCGGCGAAAACGCACACCACGGCTCTTTCTGAGAAAAAGCAAGCACGGAGGACGAGAATCGCTTTTGCCCTGCGAAGCGTTCCGGGCAGCGGGTAGAACCAGGCAGAGAATTCCCGGCTAGCAGCTTCCCTGTGGCCGGGAAGTGCAAACGTACACGTTTTCGACCGAAAACGCGTTTTCCGGCGAAAACGCACACCACGGCTCTTTCTGAGAAAAAGCAAGCACGGAGGACCAGAATCGCTTTTGCCCTGCGTAGCGTTCCGGGCAGCGGGTAGAAACAGGCAGAGAATTCCCGGCTAGCAGCTTCCCTGTGGCGGGGAAGTGCAAACGTACACGTTTTCGGCCGAAAACGCGTTTTCCGGCGAAAACGCACACCACGGCTCTTTCTGAGAAAAAGCAAGCACGGAGGACGAGAATCGCTTTTGCCCTGCGTAGCGTTCCTGGCAGCGGGTAGAACCAGGCAGAGAATTCCCGTCTAGCAGCTTCCCTGTGGCGGGGAAGTGCAAACGTACACGTTTTCGGCCGAAAACGCGTTTTCCGGCGAAAACGCACACCACGTCTCTTTCTGAGAAAAAGCAAGCACGGAGGACGAGAATCGCTTTTGCCCTGCGTAGCGTTCCGGGCAGCGGGTAGAAACAGGCAGAGAATTCCCGGCTAGCAGCTTCCCTGTGGCCGGGAAGTGCAAACGTACACGTTTTCGGCCCTAAACGCGTTTTCTGGCGAAAACGCACACCACGGCTCTTTCTGAGAAAAAGCAAGCACGGAGGACGAGAATCGCTTTTGCCCTGCGTAGCGTTCCGGGCAGCGGGTAGAACCAGGCAGAGAATTCCCGGCTAGCAGCTTCCCTGTGGCCGGGAAGTGCAAACGTACACGTTTTCGGCCGAAAACGCGTTTTCCGGCGAAAACGCACACCACGGCTCTTTCTGAGAAAAAGCAAGCAAGGAGGACGAGAATCGCTTTTGCCCTGCGTAGCGTTCCGGGCAGCGGGTAGAACCAGGCAGAGAATTCCCGGCTAGCAGCTTCCCTGTGGCCGGGAAGTGCAAACGTACACGTTTTCGGCCGAAAACGCGTTTTCCGGCGAAAACGCACACCACGGCTCTTTCTGAGAAAAAGCAAGCACGGAGGACGAGAATCGCTTTTGCCCTGCGTAACGTTCCGGGCAGCGGGTAGAACCAGGCAGAGAATTCCCGGCTAGCAGCTTCCCTGTGGCCGGGAAGTGCAAACGTACACGTTTTCGGCCGAAAACGCGTTTTCCGGCGAAAACGCACACCACGGCTCTTTCTGAGAAAAAGCAAGCACGGAGGACGAGAATCGCTTTTGCCCTGCGTAGCGTTCCGGGCAGCGGGTAGAAAAAGGCAGAGAATTCCAGGCTAGCAGCTTCCCTGTGGCCGGGAAGTGCAAACGTACACGTTTTCGGCCGAAAACGCGTTTTCCGGCGAAAACGCACACCACGGCTCTTTCTGAGAAAAAGCAAGCACGGAGGACGAGAATCGCTTTTGCCCTGCGTAGCGTTCCGGGCAGCGGGTAGAACCAGGCAGAGAATTCCCGGCTAGCAGCTTCCCTGTGGCCGGGAAGTGCAAACGTACACGTTTTCGGCCGAAAACGCGTTTTCCGGCGAAAACGCACACCACGGCTCTTTCTGAGAAAAAGCAAGCACGGAGGACGAGAATCGCTTTTGCCCTGCGTAGCGTTCCGGGCAGCGGGTAGAACCAGGCAGAGAATTCCCGGCTAGCAGCTTCCCTGTGGCCGGGAAGTGCAAACGTACACGTTTTCGGCCGAAAACGCGTTTTCCGGCGAAAACGCACACCACGGCTCTTTCTGAGAAAAAGCAAGCACGGAGGACGAGAATCGCTTTTGCCCTGCGTAGCGTTCCGGGCAGCGGGTAGAACCAGGCAGAGAATTCCCGGCTAGCAGCTTCCCTGTGGCGGGGAAGTGCAAACGTACACGTTTTCGGCCGAAAACGCGTTTTCCGGCGAAAACGCACACCACGGCTCTTTCTGAGAAAAAGCAAGCACGGAGGACGAGAACCGCTTTTGCCCTGCGTAGCGTTCCGGGCAGCGGGTAGAACCAGGCAGAGAATTCCCGGCTAGCAGCTTCCCTGTGGCCGGGAAGTGCAAACGTACACGTTTTCGGCCGAAAACGCGTTTTCTGGCGAAAACGCACACCACGGCTCTTTCTGAAAAAAAGCAAGCACGGAGGACGAGAATCGATTTTGCCCTGCGTAGTGTTCCGGGCAGCGGGTAGAACCAGGCAGAGAATTCCCGGCTAGCAGCTTCCCTGTGGCCGGGAAGTGCAAACGTACACGTTTTCGGCCGAAAACGCGTTTTCCGGCGAAAACGCACACCACGGCTCTTTCTGAGAAAAAGCAAGCACGGAGGACGAGAATCGCTTTTGCCCTGCGTAGCGTTCCGGGCAGCGGGTAGAACCAGGCAGAGAATTCCCGTCTAGCAGCTTCCCTGTGGCGGGGAAGTGCAAACGTACACGTTTTCGGCCGAAAACGCGTTTTCCGGCGAAAACGCACACCACGGCTCTTTCTGAGAAAAAGCAAGCACGGAGGACGAGAATCGCTTTTGCCCTGCGTAGCGTTCCGGGCAGCGGGTAGAACCAGGCAGAGAATTCCCGGCTAGCAGCTTCCCTGTGGCGGGGAAGTGCAAACGTACACGTTTTCGGCCGAAAACGCGTTTTCCGGCGAAAACGCACACCACGGCTCTTTCTGAGAAAAAGCAAGCACGGAGGACGAGAATCGCTTTTGCCCTGCGTAGTGTTCCGGGCATCGGGTAGAACCAGGCAGAGAATTCCCGGCTAGCAGGTTCCCTGTGGCCGGGAAGTGCAAACATACACGTTTTCGCCGAAAACGCGTTTTCCGGCGAAAACGCACACCACGGCTCTTTCTGAGAAAAAGCAAGCACGGAGGACGAGAATCGCTTTTGCCCTGCGTAGCGTTCCGGGCAGCGGGTAGAACCAGGCAGAGAATTCCCGGCTAGCAGCTGCCCTGTGGCGGGAAGTGCAAACGTACACGTTTTCGGCCGAAAACGCGTTTTCCCGCGAAAACGCACACCACGGCTCTTTCTGAGAAAAAGCAAGCACGGAGGACGAGAATCGCTTTTGCCCTGCGTAGCGTTCCGGACAGCGGGTAGAACCAGGCAGAGAATTCCCGGCTAGCAGCTTCCCTGTGGCGGGGAAGTGCAAACGTACACGTTTTCGGCCGAAAACTCGTTTTCCGGCGAAAACGCACACCACGGCTCTTTCTGAGAAAAAGCAAGCACGGAGGACGAGAATCGCTTTTGCCCTGCGTAGCGTTCCGGGCAGCGGGTAGAACCAGGCAGAGAATTCCCGGCTAGCAGCTTCCCTGTGGCGGGGAAGTGCAAACGTACACGTTTTCGGCCGAAAACGCGTTTTCTGGCGGAAACGCACACCACGGCTCTTTCTGAGAGAAAGCAAGCACGGAGGACGAGAATCGCTTTTGCCCTCCGTAGTGTTCCGGGCAGCGGGTAGAACCAGGCAGAGAATTCCCGGCTAGCAGCTTCCCTGTGGCCGGGAAGTGCAAATGTACACGTTTTCGCCGAAAACGCGTTTTCCGGCGAAAACGCACACCACGGCTCTTTCTGAGAAAAAGCAAGCACGGAGGACGAGAATCGCTTTTGCCCTGCGTAGCATTCCGGGCAGCGGGTAGAACCAGGCAGAGAATTCCCGGCTAGCAGGTTCCCTGTGGCCGGGAATTGCAAACGTACACGTTTTCGGCCGAAAACGCGTTTTCCGGCGAAAACGCACACCACGGCTCTTTCTGAGATAAAGCAAGCACGGAGGACGAGAATCGCTTTTGCCCTGCGTAGCGTTCCGGGCAGCGGGTAGAACCAGGCAGAGAATTGCCGGCTAGCAGCTTCCCTGTGGCCGGGAAGTGCAAACGTACAGGTTTTCGGCCGAAAACTCGTTTTCCCGCGAAAACTCACACCACGGCTCTTTCTGAGAAAAAGCAAGCACGGATGAGGAGAATCGCTTTTGCCCTGCGTAGCGTTCCGGGCAGCGGGTAGAACCAGGCAGAGAATTCCCGGCTAGCAGCTTCCCTGTGGCCGGGAAGTGCAAACGTACACGTTTTCGGCCGAAAACGCGTTTTCCGGCGAAAACGCACACCACGGCTCTTTCTGAGAAAAAGCAAGCACGGAGGACGAGAATCGCTTTTGCCCTGCGTAGCGTTCCGGGCAGCGGGTAGAACCAGGCAGAGAATTCCCGGCTAGCAGCTTCCCTGTGGCCGGGAAGTGCAAACGTACACGTTTTCGGCCGAAAAAGCGTTTTCTGGCGAAAACGCACACCACGGCTCTTTCTGAGAAAAAGCAAGCACGGAGGACGAGAATCGCTTTTGCCCTGCGTAGCGTTCCGGGCAGCGGGTAGAACCAGGCAGAGAATTCCCGGCTAGCAGCTTCCCTGTGGCGGGGAAGTGCAAACGTACACGTTTTCGGCCGAAAACGCGTTTTCCGAACGCACACCACGGCTCTTTCTGAGAAAAAGCAAGCACGGAGGACGAGAATCGCTTTTGCCCTGCGTAGCGTTCCGGGCAGCGGGTAGAACCAGGCAGAGAATTCCCGGCTAGCAGCTTCCCTGTGGCCGGGAAGTGCAAACGTACACGTTTTCGGCCGAAAACGCGTTTTCCGGCGAAAACGCACACCACGGCTCTTTCTGAGAAAAAGCAAGCACGGAGGACGAGAATCGCTTTTGCCCTGCGTAGCGTTCCGGGCAGCGGGTAGAACCAGGCAGAGAATTGCCGGCTAGCAGCTTCCCTGTGGCCGGGAAGTGCAAACGTACAGGTTTTCGGCCGAAAACTCGTTTTCCCGCGAAAACTCACACCACGGCTCTTTCTGAGAAAAAGCAAGCACGGATGAGGAGAATCGCTTTTGCCCTGCGTAGCGTTCCGGGCAGCGGGTAGAACCAGGCAGAGAATTCCCGGCTAGCAGCTTCCCTGTGGCCGGGAAGTGCAAACGTACACGTTTTCGGCCGAAAACGCGTTTTCCGGCGAAAACGCACACCACGGCTCTTTCTGAGAAAAAGCAAGCACGGAGGACGAGAATCGCTTTTGCCCTGCGTAGCGTTCCGGGCAGCGGGTAGAACCAGGCAGAGAATTCCCGGCTAGCAGCTTCCCTGTGGCCGGGAAGTGCAAACGTACACGTTTTCGGCCGAAAAAGCGTTTTCTGGCGAAAACGCACACCACGGCTCTTTCTGAGAAAAAGCAAGCACGGAGGACGAGAATCGCTTTTGCCCTGCGTAGCGTTCCGGGCAGCGGGTAGAACCAGGCAGAGAATTCCCGGCTAGCAGCTTCCCTGTGGCGGGGAAGTGCAAACGTACACGTTTTCGGCCGAAAACGCGTTTTCCGAACGCACACCACGGCTCTTTCTGAGAAAAAGCAAGCACGGAGGACGAGAATCGCTTTTGCCCTGCGTAGCGTTCCGGGCAGCGGGTAGAACCAGGCAGAGAATTCCCGGCTAGCAGCTTCCCTGTGGCCGGGAAGTGCAAACGTACACGTTTTCGGCCGAAAACGCGTTTTCCGGCGAAAACGCACACCACGGCTCTTTCTGAGAAAAAGCAAGCACGGAGGACGAGAATCGCTTTTGCCCTGCGTAGCGTTCCGGGCAGCGGGTAGAACCAGGCAGAGAATTCCCGGCTAGCAGCTTCCCTGTGGCCGGGAAGTGCAAACGTACACGTTTTCGGCCGAAAACGCGTTTACCGGCGAAAACGCACACCACGGCTCTTTCTGAGAAAAAGCAAGCACGGAGGACGAGAATCGCTTTTGCCCTGCGTAGCGTTCCGGGCAGCGGGTAGAACCAGGCAGAGAATTCCCGGCTAGCAGCTTCCCTGTGGCGGGGAAGTGCAAACGTACACGTTTTCGGCCAAAAACGCGTTTACCGGCGAAAACGCACACCACGGATCTTTCTGAGAAAAAGCAAGCACGGAGGACGAGAATCGCTTTTGCCCTGCGTAGTGTTCCGGGCAGCGGGTAGAACCAGGCAGAGAATTCCCGGCTAGCAGCTTCCCTGTGGCGGGGAAGTGCAAACGTACACGTTTTCGGCCGAAAACGGGTTTTGCCGCGAAAACGCACACCACGGCTCTTTCTGAGATAAAGCAAGCACGGAGGACGAGAATCGCTTTTGCCCTGCGTAGCGTTCCGGGCAGCGGTTAGAACCAGGCAGAGAATTCCCGGCTAGCAGCTTCCCTGTGGCCGGGAAGTGCAAACGTACACGTTTTCGGCCGAAAACGCGTTTTCCGACGAAAACGCACACCACGGCTCTTTCTGAGAAAAAGCAAGCACGGAGGACGAGAATCGCTTTTGCCCTGCGTAGTGTTCCGGGCAGCGGGTAGAACCAGGCAGAGAATTCCCGTCTAGCAGCTTCCCTGTGGCGGGGAAGTGCAAACGTACACGTTTTCAGCCGAAAACGCGTTTTCCGGCAAAAACGCACACCACGGCTCTTTCTGAGAAAAAGCAAGCACGGAGGACGAGAATCGCTTTTGCCCTGTGTAGCGTTCCGGGCAGCGGGTAGAACCAGGCAGAGAATTCCCGTCTAGCAGCTTCCCTGTGGCCGGGATGTGCAAACGTACACGTTTTCGGCCGAAAACGCGTTTTCCGACGAAAACGCACACCACGGCTCTTTCTGAGAAAAAGCAAGCACGGAGGACGAGAATCGCTTTTGCACTGCGTAGCGTTCTGAGCAGCGGGTAGAAATAGGCAGTGAATTGCCGGCTAGCAGCTTCCCTGTGGCCGGGAAGTGCAAACGTACACGTTTTCGGCCGAAAACGCGTTTTCCCGCGAAAACGCACACCACTGCTCTTTCTGAGAAAAAGCAAGCACGGAGGACGAGAATCGCTTTTGCCCTGCTTAGCGTTCCTGGCAGCGGGTAGAACCAGGCAGAGAATTCCCGTCTAGCAGCTTCCCTGTGGCCGGGAAGTGCAAACGTACACGTTTTCGGCCGAAAACGCGTTTTCCGGCGAAAACGCACACCACGGCTCTTTCTGAGAAAAAGCAAGCACGGAGGACGAGAATCGCTTTTGCCCTGTGTAGCGTTCCGGGCAGCGGGTAGAACCAGGCAGAGAATTCCCGTCTAGCAGCTTCCCTGTGGCGGGGAAGTGCAAACGTACACGTTTTCAGCCGAAAACGCGTTTTCCGGCGAAAACGCACACCACGGCTCTTTCTGAGAAAAAGCAAGCACGGAGGACGAGAATCGCTTTTGCCCTGTGTAGCGTTCCGGGCAGCGGGTAGAACCAGGCAGAGAATTCCCGTCTAGCAGCTTCCCTGTGGCCGGGATGTGCAAACGTACACGTTTTCGGCCGAAAACGCGTTTTCCGACGAAAACGCACACCACGGCTCTTTCTGAGAAAAAGAAAGCACGGAGGACGAGAATCGCTTTTGCCCTGCGTAGCGTTCCGGGCAGCGGGTAGAACCAGGCAGAGAATTCCCGGCTAGCAGCTTCCCTGTGGCCGGGAAGTGCAAACGTACACGTTTTCGGCCGAAAACGCGTTTTCCCGCGAAAACGCACACCACTGCTCTTTCTGAGAAAAAGCAAGCATGGAGGACGAGAATCGCTTTTGCCCTGCGTAGCGTTCCGGGCAGGGGGTAGAACCAGGCAGAGAATTCCCTGATAGCAGCTTCCCTGTGGCGGGGAAGTGCAAACGTACAGGTTTTCGGCCGAAAACGCGTTTTGCGGCGAAAACGCACACCACGGCTCTTTCTGAGAAAAAACAAGCACGGAGGACGAGAATCGCTTTTGCCCTGCGTAGCGTTCTGAGCAGCGGGGAGAAATAGGCAGCGAATTGCCGGCTAGCAGCTTCCCTGTGGCCGGGAAGTGCAAACGTACACGTTTCCGGCCGAAAACGCGTTTTCCGGCGAAAACGCACACCATGGCTCTTTCTGAGAAAAAGCAAGCACGGAGGACGAGAATCGCTTTTGCCCTGCGTAGCGTTCCGGGCAGCGGGTAGAACCAGGCAGAGAATTCCCGGCTAGCAGCTTCCCTGTGGCCGGGATGTGCAAACGTACACGTTTTCGGCCGAAAACGCGTTTTCCGGCGAAAACGCACACCACGGCTCTTTCTGAGAAAAAGCAAGCACGGAGGACGAGAATCGCTTTTGCCCTGCGTAGCGTTCCGGGCAGCGGGTAGAACCAGGCAGAGAATTCCCGGCTAGCAGCTTCCCTGTGGCGGGGAAGTGCAAACGTACACGTTTTCGGCCGAAAACGGGTTTTGCCGCGAAAACGCACACCACGGCTCTTTCTGAGATAAAGCAAGCACGGAGGACGAGAATCGCTTTTGCCCTGCGTAGCGTTCCGGGCAGCGGGTAGAACCAGGCAGAGAATTCCCGGCTAGCAGCTTCCCTGTGGCGGGGAAGTGCAAACGTACACGTTTTCGGCCGAAAACGCGTTTTCCGGCGAAAACGCACACCACGGCTCTTTCTGAGAAAAAGCAAGCACGGAGGACGAGAATCGCTTTTGCCCTGCGTAGCGTTCCGGGCAGCGGGTAGAACCAGGCAGAGAATTCCCGGCTAGCAGCTTCCCTGTGGCCGGGAAGTGCAAACGTACACGTTTTCGGCCGAAAAAGCGTTTTCTGGCGAAAACGCACACCACGGCTCTTTCTGAGAAAAAGCAAGCACGGAGGACGAGAATCGCTTTTGCCCTGCGTAGCGTTCCGGGCAGCGGGTAGAACCAGGCAGAGAATTGCCGGCTAGCAGCTTCCCTGTGGCCGGGAAGTGCAAACGTACAGGTTTTCGGCCGAAAACGCGTTTTCCCGTGAAAACGCACACCACGGCTCTTTCTGAGAAAAAGCAAGCACGGAGGACGAGAATCGCTTTTGCCCTGCGTAGCGTTCCGGGCAGCGGGTAGAACCAGGCAGAGAATTCCCGGCTAGCAGCTTCCCTGTGGCCGGGAAGTGCAAACGTACACGTTTTCGCCGAAAACGCGTTTTCCGGCGAAAACGCACACCACGGCTCTTTCTGAGAAAAAGCAAGCACGGAGGACGAGAATCGCTTTTGCCCTGCGTAGCGTTCCGGGCAGCGGGTAGAACCAGGCAGAGAATTCCCGGCTAGCAGCTTCCCTGTGGCCGGGAAGTGCAAACGTACACGTTTTCGGCCGAAAACGCGTTTTCCCGCGAAAACGCACACCACGGCTCTTTCTGAGAAAAAGCAAGCACGGAGGACGAGAATCGCTTTTGCCCTGCGTAGCGTTCCGGGCAGCGGGTAGAACCAGGCAGAGAATTCCCGGCTAGCAGCTTCCCTGTGGCCGGGAAGTGCAAACGTACACGTTTTCGGCCGAAAACGCGTTTTCCGGCGAAAACGCACACCACGGCTCTTTCTGAGAAAAAGCAAGCACGGAGGACGAGAATCGCTTTTGCCCTGCGTAGCGTTCCGGGCAGCGGGTAGAACCAGGCAGAGAGTTCCCGGCTAGCAGCTTCCCTGTGGCCGGGAAGTGCAAACGTACACGTTTTCGGTCGAAAACGCGTTTACCGGCGAAAACGCACACCACGGCTCTTTCTGAGAAAAAGCAAGCACGGAGGACGAGAATCGCTTTTACCCTGCGTAGCGTTCCGGGCAGCGGGTAGAACCAGGCAGAGAATTCCCGGCTAGCAGCTTCCCTGTGGCCGGGAAGTGCAAACGTACACATTTTCGGTCGAAAACGCGTTTTCCGGCGAAAACGCACACCACGGCTCTTTCTGAGAAAAAGCAAGCACGGAGGACGAGAATCGCTTTTGCCCTGCGTAGCGTTCCGGGCAGCGGGTAGAACCAGGCAGAGAATTCCCGGCTAGCAGCTTCGCTGTGGCGGGGAAGTGCAAACGTACACGTTTTCGGCCGAAAACGCGTTTTCTGGCGAAAACACACACCACGGCTCTTTCTGAGAAAAAGCAAGCACGGAGGACGAGAATCGCTTTTGCCCTGCGTAGCGTTCCGGGCAGCGGGTAGAACCAGGCAGAGAATTCCCGGCTAGCAGCTTCCCTGTGGCCGGGAAGTGCAAACGTACACGTTTTCGTCCGAAAACGCGTTTTCCGGTGAAAACGCACACCACGGCTCTTTCTGAGAAAAAGCAAGCACGGAGGACGAGAATCGCTTTTGCCCTGCGTAGCGTTCCGGGCAGCGGGTAGAACCAGGCAGAGAATTCCCGGCTAGCAGCTTCCCTGTGGCCGGGAAGTGCAAACGTACACGTTTTCGGCCGAAAACGCGTTTTCCGGCGAAAACGCACACCACGGCTCTTTCTGAGAAAAAGCAAGCACGGAGGACGAGAATCGCTTTTGCCCTGCGTAGCGTTCCGGGCAGCGGGTAGAACCAGGCAGAGAATTCCCGGCTAGCAGCTTCCCTGTGGCGGGGAAGTGCAAACGTACACGTTTTCGGCCGAAAACGGGTTTTGCCGCGAAAACGCACACCACGGCTCTTTCTGAGAAAAAGCAAGCACGGAGGACGAGAATCGCTTTTGCCCTGCGTAGTGTTCCGGGCAGCGGGTAGAACCAGGCAGAGAATTCCCGGCTAGCAGCTTCCCTGTGGCCGGGAAGTGCAAACGTACACGTTTTCGTCCGAAAACGCGTTTTCCGGCGAAAACGCACACCACGGCTCTTTCTGAGAAAAAGCAAGCACGGAGGACGAGAATCGCTTTTGCCCTGCGTAGCGTTCCGGGCAGCGGGTAGAACCAGGCAGAGAATTCCCGGCTAGCAGCTTCCCTGTGGCCGGGAAGTGCAAACGTACACGTTTTCGGCCGAAAACGCGTTTTCCCGCGAAAACGCACACCACGGCTCTTTCTGAGAAAAAGCAAGCACGGAGGACGAGAATCGCTTTTGCCCTGCGTAGCGTTCCGGGCAGCGGGTAGAACCAGGCAGAGAATTCCCGGCTAGCAGCTTCCCTGTGGCCGGGAAGTGCAAACGTACACGTTTTCGGCCGAAAACGCATTTTCCGGCGAAAAAGCACACCATGGCTCTTTCTGAGAAAAAGCAAGCACGGAGGACGAGAATCGCTTTTGCCCTGCGTAGCGTTCCGGGCAGCGGGTAGAACCAGGCAGCGAACTCCCTGCTATCAGCTTCCCTGTGGCGGGGAAGTGCAAACGTACACGTTTTCGGCCGAAAACGCGTTTTGCGGCGAAAACGCACACCACGGCTCTTTCTGAGATAAAGCAAGCACGGAGGACGAGAATCGCTTTTGCCCTGCGTAGCGTTCCGGGCAGCGGGTAGAACGAGGCAGAGAATTCCCGTCTAGCAGCTTCCCTGTGGCCGGGAAGTGCAAACGTACACGTTTTCGGCCGAAAACGCGTTTTCCGGCGAAAACGCACACCACGGCTCATTCTGAGAAAAAGCAAGCACGGAGGACGAGAATCGCTTTTGCCCTGCGTAACGCTCCGGGCAGAGGGTAGAACCAGGCAGAGAATTCCCGTCTAGCAGCTTCCCTGTGGCGGGGAAGTGCAAACGTACACGTTTTCGGCCGAAAACGCGTTTTCCGGCGAAAACGCACACCACGGCTCTTTCTGAGAAAAAGCAAGCACGGAGGACGAGAATCGCTTTTGCCCTGCGTAGTGTTCCGGGCAGCGGGTAGAACCAGGCAGAGAATTCCCGGCTAGCAGCTTCCCTGTGGCGGGGAAGTGCAAACGTACACGTTTTCGGCCGAAAACGCGTTTTCCGGCGAAAACGCACACCACGGCTCTTTCTGAGAAAAAGCAAGCACGGAGGACGAGAATCCCTTTTGCCCTGCGTAGCGTTCCGGGCAGCGGGTAGAAACAGGCAGAGAATTCCCGGCTAGCAGCTTCCCTGTGGCCGGGAAGTGCAAACGTACACGTTTTCGGCCGAAAACGCGTTTTCCGGCGAAAACGCACACCACGGCTCTTTCTGAGAAAAAGCAAGCACGGAGGACGAGAATCGCTTTTGCCCTGCGTAGCGTTCCGGGCAGCGGGTAGAACCATGCAGAGAATTCCCGGCTAGCAGCTTCCCTGTGGCCGGGAAGTGCAAACGTACACGTTTTCGGCCGAAAACGCGTTTTCCTGCGAAAACGAACACCACGGCTCTTTCTGAGAAAAAGCAAGCACGGAGGACGAGAATCGCTTTTGCCCTGCGTAGCGTTCCGGGCAGCGGGTAGAACCAGGCAGAGAATTCCCGTCTAGCAGCTTCCCTGTGGCCGGGAAGTGCAAACGTACACGTTTTCGGCCGAAAACGCGTTTTCCGGCGAAAACGCACACCACGGCTCTTTCTGAGAAAAAGCAAGCACGGAGGACGAGAATCGCTTTTGCCCTGCGTAGCGTTCCGGGCAGCGTGTAGAACCAGGCAGAGAAATCCCGGCTAGCAGCTTCCCTGTGGCCGGGAAGTGCAAACGTACACGTTTTCGGCCGAAAACGCGTTTTCCGGCGAAAACGAAAACCACGGCTCTTTCTGAGAAAAAGCAAGCACGGAGGACGAGAATCGCTTTTGCCCTGCGTAGCGTTCCGGGCAGCGGGTAGAACCAGGCAGAGAATTCCCGTCTAGCAGCTTCCCTGTGGCCGGGAAGTGCAAACGTACACGTTTTCGGCCGAAAATGCGTTTACCGGCGAAAAAGCACACCACGGCTCTTTCTGAGAAAAAGCAAGCACGGAGGACGAGAATCGCTTTTGCCCTGCGTAGCGTTCCGGGCAGCGGGTAGAACCAGGCAGAGAATTCCCGGCTAGCAGCTTCCCTGTGGCCGGGAAGTGCAAACGTACACGTTTTCGGCCGAAAACGCGTTTACCGGCGAAAACGCACACCACGGCTCTTTCTGAGAAAAAGCAAGCACGGAGGACGAGAATCGCTTTTGCCCTGCGTAGCGTTCCGGGCAGCGGGTAGAACCAGGAAGAGAATTCCCGGCTAGCAGCTTCCCTGTGGCGGCGAAGTGCAAACGTACACGTTTTCGGCCGAAAACGCGTTTTCCCGCGAAAACGCACACCACGGCTCTTTCTGAGAAAAAGCAAGCACGGAGGACGAGAATCGCTTTTGCCCTGCGTAGCGTTCCGGGCAGCGGGTAGAACCAGGCAGAGAATTCCCGTCTAGCAGCTTCCCTGTGGCCGGGAAGTGCAAACGTACACGTTTTCGGCCGAAAACGCGTTTTCTGGCGAAAACGCACACCACGGCTCTTTCTGAGAAAAAGCAAGCACGGAGGACGAGAATCGCTTTTGCCCTGCGTAGCGTTCCGGGCAGCGGGTAGAACCAGGCAGAGAATTCCCGTCTAGCAGCTTCCCTGTGGCGGGGAAGTGCAAACGTACACGTTTTCGGCCGAAAACGCGTTTTCTGGCGAAAACACACACCACGGCTCTTTCTGAGAAAAAGCAAGCATGGAGGACGAGAATCGCTTTTGCCCTGCGTAGCGTTCCGGGCAGCGGGTAGAACCAGGCAGAGAATTCCCGGCTAGCAGCTTCCCTGTGGCCGGGAAGTGCAAACGTACACGTTTTCGGCCGAAAACGCATTTTCCGGCGAAAAAGCACACCATGGCTCTTTCTGAGAAAAAGCAAGCACGGAGGACGAGAATCGCTTTTGCCCTGCGTAGCGTTCCGGGCAGCGGGTAGAACCAGGCAGCGAACTCCCTGCTATCAGCTTCCCTGTGGCGGGGAAGTGCAAACGTACACGTTTTCGTCCGAAAACGCGTTTTGCGGCGAAAACGCACACCACGGCTCTTTCTGAGATAAAGCAAGCACGGAGGACGAGAATCGCTTTTGCCCTGCGTAGCGTTCCGGGCAGCGGGTAGAACCAGGCAGAGAATTCCCGGCTAGCAGCTTCCCTGTGGACGGGAAGTGCAAACGTACACGTTTTCGGCCGAAAACGCGTTTTCCGGCGAAAACGCACACCACGGCTCATTCTGAGAAAAAGCAAGCACGGAGGACGAGAATCGCTTTTGCCCTGCGTAGCGTTCCGGGCAGCGGGTAGAACCAGGCAGAGAATTCCCGGCTAGCAGCTTCCCTGTGGCCGGGAAGTGCAAACGTACAAGTTTTCGGCCGAAAACGCGTTTTCCGGCGAAAACGCACACCACGGCTCTTTCTGAGAAAAAGCAAGCACGGAGGACGAGAATCGCTTTTGCCCTGCGTAGCGTTCCGGGCAGCCTGTAGAACCAGGCAGAGAATTCCCGGCTAGCAGCTTCCCTGTGGCCGGGAAGTGCAAACGTACACGTTTTCGGCCGAAAACGCGTTTTGCGGCGAAAACGCACACCACGGCTCTTTCTGAGATAAAGCAAGCATGGAGGACGAGAATCGCTTTTGCCCTGCGTAGCGTTCCTGGCAGCGGGTAGAACCAGGCAGAGAATTCCCGTCTAGCAGCTTCCCTGTGGCGGGGAAGTGCAAACGTACACGTTTTCGGCCGAAAACGCGTTTTCCGGCGAAAACGCACACCACGGCTCTTTCTGAGAAAAAGCAAGCACGGAGGACGAGAATCGCTTTTGCCCTGCGTAGCGCTCCGGGCAGAGGGTAGAACCAGGCAGAGAATTCCCGTCTAGCAGCTTCCCTGTGGCGGGGAAGTGCAAACGTACACGTTTTCGGCCGAAAACGCGTTTTCCGGCGAAAACGCACACCACGGCTCTTTCTGAGAAAAAGCAAGCACGGAGGACGAGAATCGCTTTTGCCCTGCGTAGCGTTCCGGGCAGCGGGTAGAACCAGGCAGAGAATTCCCGGCTAGCAGCTTCCCTGTGGCCGGGAAGTGCAAACGTACACGTTTTCGGCCGAAAACGCGTTTTCCCGCGAAAAGGCACACCACGGCTCTTTCTGAGAAAAAGAAAGCACGGAGGACGAGAATCGCTTTTGCCCTGCGTAGCGTTCCGGGCAGCGGGTAGAACCAGGCAGAGAATTCCCGGCTAGCAGCTTCCCTGTGGCGGGGAAGTGCAAACGTACAGGTTTTCGGCCGAAAACGCGTTTTCCGGCGAAAAAGCACACCATGGCTCTTTCTGAGAAAAAGCAAGCACGGAGGACGAGAATCGCTTTTGCCCTGCGTAGCGTTCCGGGCAGCGGGTAGAAACAGGCAGAGAATTCCCGGCTAGCAGCTTCCCTGTGGCGGGGAAGTGCAAACGTACACGTTTTCGGCCGAAAACGCGTTTTGCGGCGAAAACGCACACCACGGCTCTTTCTGAGAAAAAGCAAGCACGGAGGACGAGAATCGCTTTTGCCCTGCGTAGCGTTCCGGGCAGCGGGTAGAACCAGGCAGAGAATTCCCGGCTAGCAGCTTCCCTGTGGCCGGGAAGTGCAAACGTACACGTTTTCGGCCGAAAACGCGTTTTCCCGCGAAAATGCACACAACGGCTCTTTCTGAGAAAAAGAAAGCACGGAGGACGAGAATCGCTTTTGCCCTGCGTAGCGTTCCGGGCAGCGGGTAGAACCAGGCAGAGAATTCCCGGCTAGCAGCTTCCCTGTGGCGGGGAAGTGCAAACGTACACGTTTTCGTCCGAAAACGCGTTTTCCGGCGAAAACGCACACCACGGCTCTTTCTGAGAAAAAGCAAGCACGGAGGACGAGAATCGCTTTTGCCCTGCGTAGCGTTCCGGGCAGCGGGTAGAACCAGGCAGAGAATTCCCGGCTAGCAGCTTCCCTGTGGCCGGGAAGTGCAAACGTACACGTTTTCGGCCGAAAACGCGTTTTCCCGCGAAAATGCACACCACGGCTCTTTCTGAGAAAAAGAAAGCACGGAGGACGAGAATCGCTTTTGCCCTGCGTAGCGTTCCGGGCAGCGGGTAGAACCAGGCAGAGAATTCCCGGCTAGCAGCTTCCCTGTGGCGGGGAAGTGCAAACGTACACGTTTTCGGCCGAAAACGCGTTTTCCGGCGAAAACGCACACCACGGCTCTTTCTGAGAAAAAGCAAGCACGGAGGACGAGAATCGCTTTTGCCCTGCGTAGCGTTCCGGGCAGCGGGTAGAACCAGGCAGAGAATTCCCGGCTAGCAGCTTCCCTGTGGCCGGGAAGTGCAAACGTACACGTTTTCGTCCGAAAACGCGTTTTCTGGCGAAAACGCACACCACGGCTCTTTCTGAGAAAAAGCAAGCACGGAGGACGAGAATCGCTTTTGCCCTGCGTAGCGTTCCGGGCAGCGGGTAGAACCAGGCAGAGAATTCCCGGCTAGCAGCTTCCCTGTGGACGGGAAGTGCAAACGTACACGTTTTCGGCCGAAAACGCGTTTTCCGGCGAAAACGTACACCACGGCTCTTTCTGAGAAAAAGCAAGCACGGAGGACGAGAATCGCTTTTGCCCTGCGTAGCGTTCCGGGCAGCGGGTAGAACCAGGCAGAGAATTCCCGGCTAGCAGCTTCCCTGTGGCGGGGAAGTGCAAACGTACACGTTTTCGGCCGAAAACGCGTTTTCTGGCGAAAACGCACACCACGGCTCTTTCTGAGAAAAAGCAAGCACGGAGGACGAGAATCGCTTTTGCCCTGCGTAGCGTTCCGGGCAGCGGGTAGAACCAGGCAGAGAATTCCCGGCTAGCAGCTTCCCTGTGGCCGGGAAGTGCAAACGTACACGTTTTTGGCCGAAAACGCGTTTTCCCGCGAAAACGCACACCACGGCTCTTTCTGAGAAAAAGCAAGCACGGAGGACGAGAATCGCTTTTGCCCTGCGTAGCGTTCCGGGCAGCGGGTAGAACCAGGCAGAGAATTCCCGGCTAGCAGCTTCCCTGTGGCCGGGAAGTGCAAACGTACACGTTTTCGCCGAAAACACGTTTTCCGGCGAAAACGCACACCACGGCTCTTTCTGAGAAAAAGCAAGCACGGAGGACGAGAATCGCTTTTGCCCTGCGTAGCGTTCCGGGCAGCGGGTAGAACCAGGCAGCGAATTCCCTGCTATCAGCTTCCCTGTGGCGGGGAAGTGCAAACGTACACGTTTTCGGCCGAAAACGCGTTTTGCGGCGAAAACGCACACCACGGCTCTTTCTGAGAAAAAGCAAGCACGGAGGACGAGAATCGCTTTTGCCCTGCGTAGCGTTCCGGGCAGCGGGTAGAACCAGGCAGCGAATTCCCTGCTATCAGCTTCCCTGTGGCGGGGAAGTGCAAACGTACACGTTTTCGGCCGAAAACGCGTTTTGCGGCGAAAACGCACACCACGGCTCTTTCTGAGATAAAGCAAGCACGGAGGACGAGAATCGCTTTTGCCCTGTGTAGCGTTCCGGGCAGCGGGTAGAACCAGGCAGAGAATTCCCGTCTAGCAGCTTCCCTGTGGCCGGGAAGTGCAAACGTACACGTTTTCGGCCGAAAACGCGTTTTCCGGCGAAAACGCACACCACGGCTCATTCTGAGAAAAAGCAAGCACGGAGGACGAGAATCGCTTTTGCCCTGCGTAGCGCTCCGGGCAGCGGGTAGAACCAGGCAGAGAATTCCCGGCTAGCAGCTTCCCTGTGGCCGGGAAGTGCAAACGTACACGTTTTCGGCCGAAAAAGCGTTTTCCGGCGAAAACGCACACCACGGCTCATTCTGAGAAAAAGTAAGCACGGAGGACGAGAATCGCTTTTGCCCTGCGTTGCACTCCGGGCAGAGGGTAGAACCAGGCAGAGAATTCCCGTCTAGCAGCTTCCCTGTGGCGGGGAAGTGCAAACGTACACGTTTTCGGCCGAAAACGCGTTTTCCGGCGAAAACGCACACCACGGCTCTTTCTGAGAAAAAGCAAGCACGGAGGACGAGAATCGCTTTTGCCCTGCGTAGCGTTCCGGGCAGCGGGTAGAACCAGGCAGAGAATTCCCGTCTAGCAGCTTCCCTGTGGCCGGGAAGTGCAAACGTACACGTTTTCGGCCGAAAACGCGTTTTCTGGCGAAAACGCACACCACGGCTCATTCTGAGAAAAAGTAAGCACGGAGGACGAGAATCGCTTTTGCCCTGCGTAGCGCTCCGTGCAGAGGGTAGAACCAGGCAGAGAATTCCCGTCTAGCAGCTTCCCTGTGGCGGGGAAGTGCAAACGTACACGTTTTCGGCCGAAAACGCGTTTTCCGGCGAAAACGCACACCACGGCTCTTTCTGAGAAAAAGCAAGCACGGAGGACGAGAATCGCTTTTGCCCTGCGTAGCGTTCCGGGCAGCGGGTAGAACCAGGCAGAGAATTCCCGGCTAGCAGCTTCCCTGTGGCGGGGAAGTGCAAACGTACACGTTTTCGGCCGAAAACGCGTTTTCTGGCGAAAACGCACACCACGGCTCTTTCTGAGAAAAAGCAAGCACGGAGGACGAGAATCGCTTTTGCCCTGCGTAGCGTTCCGGGCAGCGGGTAGAACCAGGCAGAGAATTCCCGGCTAGCAGCTTCCCTGTGGACGGGAAGTGCAAACGTACACGTTTTCGGCCGAAAACGCGTTTTCCGGCGAAAACGTACACCACGGCTCTTTCTGAGAAAAAGCAAGCACGGAGGACGAGAATCGCTTTTGCCCTGCGTAGCGTTACGTGCAGCGGGTAGAACCAGGCAGAGAATTCCCGGCTAGCAGCTTCCCTGTGGCGGGGAAGTGCAAACGTACACGTTTTCGGCCGAAAACGCGTTTTGCGGCGAAAACGCACACCATGCTCTTTCTGAGAAAAAGAAAGCACGGAGGACGAGAATCGCTTTTGCCCTGCGTAGCGTTCCGGGCAGCGGGTAGAACCAGGCAGAGAATTCCCGTCTAGCAGCTTCCCTGTGGCCGGGAAGTGCAAACGTACACGTTTTCGGCCGAAAACGCGTTTTCCGGCGAAAACGAACACCACGGCTCATTCTGAGAAAAAGCAAGCACGGAGGACGAGAATCGCTTTTGCCCTGCGTAGCGCTCCGGGCAGAGGGTAGAAGCAGGCAGAGAATTCCCGTCTAGCAGCTTCCCTGTGGCGGGGAAGTGCAAACGTACACGTTTTCGGCCGAAAACGCGTTTTCCGGCGAAAACGCACACCACGGCTCTTTCTGAGAAAAAGCAAGCACGGAGGACGAGAATCGCTTTTGCCCTGCGTAGCGTTCCGGGCAGCGGGTAGAACCAGGCAGAGAATTCCCGGCTAGCAGCTTCCCTGTGGCCGGGAAGTGCAAACGTACACGTTTTCGGCCGAAAACGCGTTTTCCCGCGAAAAGGCACACCACGGCTCTTTCTGAGAAAAAGAAAGCACGGAGGACGAGAATCGCTTTTGCCCTGCGTAGCGTTCCGGGCAGCGGGTAGAACCAGGCAGAGAATTCCCGGCTAGCAGCTTCCCTGTGGCGGGGAAGTGCAAACGTACACGTTTTCGGCCGAAAACGCGTTTTCCGGCGAAAAAGCACACCATGGCTCTTTCTGAGAAAAAGCAAGCACGGAGGACGAGAATCGCTTTTGCCCTGCGTAGCGTTCCGGGCAGCGGGTAGAACCAGGCAGAGAATTCCCTGCTATCAGCTTCCCTGTGGCGGGGAAGTGCAAACGTACACGTTTTCGGCCGAAAACGCGTTTTGCGGCGAAAACGCACACCACGGCTCTTTCTGAGAAAAAGCAAGCACGGAGGACGAGAATCGCTTTTGCCCTGCGTAGCGTTCCGGGCAGCCTGTAGAACCAGGCAGAGAATTCCCGGCTAGCAGCTTCCCTGTGGCCGGGAAGTGCAAACGTACACGTTTTCGGCCGAAAACGCGTTTTCCGGCGAAAACGCACACCACGGCTCTTTCTGAGAAAAAGCAAGCACGGAGGACGAGAATCGCTTTTGCCCTGCGTAGCGTTCCGGGCAGCGGGTAGAACCAGGCAGAGAATTCCCGGCTAGCAGCTTCCCTGTGGCCGGGAAGTGCAAACGTACACGTTTTCGGCCAAAAACGCGTTTTCCCGCGAAAACGCACACCACGGCTCTTTCTGAGAAAAAGCAAGCACGGAGGACGAGAATCGCTTTTGCCCTGCGTAACGTTCCGGGCAGCGGGTAGAACCAGGCAGAGAATTCCCGGCTAGCAGCTTCCCTGTGGCCGGGAAGTGCAAACGTACACGTTTTCGGCCGAAAACGCGTTTTCCGGCGAAAACGCACACCACGGCTCTTTCTGAGAAAAATCAAGCACGGAGGACGAGAATCGCTTTTGCCCTGCGTAGCGTTCCGGGCAGCGGGTAGAAACAGGCAGAGAATTTCCCGGCTAGCAGCTTCCCTGTGGCCGGGAAGTGCAAACGTACACGTTTTCGGCCGAAAACGCGTTTTCCGGCGAAAACGCACACCACGGCTCTTTCTGAGAAAAAGCAAGCACGGAGGACGAGAATCGCTTTTGCCCTGCGTAGCGTTCCTGGCAGCGGGTAGAACCAGGCAGAGAATTCCCGTCTAGCAGCTTCCCTGTGGCGGGGAAGTGCAAACGTACACGTTTTCGGCCGAAAACGCGTTTTCCCGCGAAAACGCACACCACGGCTCTTTCTGAGAAAAAGCAAGCACGGAGGACGAGAATCGCTTTTGCCCTGCGTAGCGTTCCGGGCAGCGGGTAGAACCAGGCAGAGAATTCCCGGCTAGCAGCTTCCCTGTGGCCGGGAAGTGCAAACGTACACGTTTTCGGCCGAAAACACGTTTTCCGGCGAAAACGCACACCACGGCTCTTTCTGAGAAAAAGCAAGCAAGGAGGACGAGAATCGCTTTTGCCCTGCGTAGCGTTCCGGGCAGCGGGTAGAACCAGGCAGAGAATTCCCGGCTAGCAGCTTCCCTGTGGCCGGGAAGTGCAAACGTACACGTTTTCGGCCAAAAACGCGTTTTCCGGCGAAAACGCACACCACGGCTCTTTCTGAGAAAAAGCAAGCACGGAGGACGAGAATCGCTTTTGCCCTGCGTAACGTTCCGGGCAGCGGGTAGAACCAGGCAGAGAATTCCCGGCTAGCAGCTTCCCTGTGGCCGGGAAGTGCAAACGCACACGTTTTCGGCCGAAAACGCGTTTTCCGGCGAAAACGCACACCACGGCTCTTTCTGAGAAAAAGCAAGCACGGAGGACGAGAATCGCTTTTGCCCTGCGTAGCGTTCCGGGCAGCGGGTAGAACCAGGCAGAGAATTCCCGGCTAGCAGCTTCCCTGTGGCCGGGAAGTGCAAACGTACACGTTTTCGGCCGAAAACGCGTTTTCCGGCGAAAACGCACACCACGGCTCTTTCTGAGAAAAAGCAAGCACGGAGGACGAGAATCGCTTTTGCCCTGCGTAGCGTTCCGGGCAGCGGGTAGAACCAGGCAGAGAATTCCCGGCTAGCAGCTGCCCTGTGGCGGGGAAGTGCAAACGCACACGTTTTCGGCCGAAAACGCGTTTTCCGGCGAAAACGCACACCACGGCTCTTTCTGAGAAAAAGCAAGCACGGAGGACGAGAATCGCTTTTGCCCTGCGTAGCGTTCCGGGCAGCGGGTAGAACCAGGCAGAGAATTCCCGGCTAGCAGCTTCCCTGTGGCCGGGAAGTGCAAACGTACACGTTTTCGGCCGAAAACGCGTTTTCCGGCGAAAACGCACACCACGGCTCTTTCTGAGAAAAAGCAAGCACGGAGGACGAGAATCGCTTTTGCCCTGCGTAGCGTTCCGGGCAGCGGGTAGAAACAGGCAGAGAATTCCCGGCTAGCAGCTTCCCTGTGGCCGGGAAGTGCAAACGTACACGTTTTCGGCCGAAAACGCGTTTTCTGGCGAAAACGCACACCACGGCTCTTTCTGAGAAAAAGCAAGCACGGAGGACGAGAATCGCTTTTGCCCTGCCTAGTGTTCCGGGCAGCGGGTAGAACCAGGCAGAGAATTCCCGGCTAGCAGCTTCCCTGTGGCCGGGAAGTGCAAACGTACACGTTTTCGGCCGAAAACGCGTTTTCCGGCGAAAACGCACACCACGGCTCTTTCTGAGAAAAAGCAAGCACAGAGGACGAGAATCGCTTTTGCCCTGCGTAGCGTTCCGGGCAGCGGGTAGAACCAGGCAGAGAATTCCCGGCTAGCAGCTTCCCTGTGGCGGGGAAGTGCAAACGTACACGTTTTCGGCCGAAAACGCGTTTTCTGGCGAAAACGCACACCACGGCTCTTTCTGAGAAAAAGCAAGCACGGAGGACGAGAATCGCTTTTGCCCTGCGTAGCGTTCCGGGCAGCGGGTAGAACCAGGCAGAGAATTCCCGGCTAGCAGCTTCCCTGTGGCCGGGAAGTGCAAACGTACACGTTTTCGGCCAAAAACGCGTTTTCCCGCGAAAACGCACACCACGGCTCTTTCTGAGAAAAAGCAAGCACGGAGGACGAGAATCGCTTTTGCCCTGCGTAACGTTCCGGGCAGCGGGTAGAACCAGGCAGAGAATTCCCGGCTAGCAGCTTCCCTGTGGCCGGGAAGTGCAAACGTACACGTTTTGGGCCGAAAACGCGTTTTCCGGCGAAAACGCACACCACGGCTCTTTCTGAGAAAAATCAAGCACGGAGGACGAGAATCGCTTTTGCCCTGCGTAGCGTTCCGGGCAGCGGGTAGAAACAGGCAGAGAATTTCCCGGCTAGCAGCTTCCCTGTGGCCGGGAAGTGCAAACGTACACGTTTTCGGCCGAAAACGCGTTTTCCGGCGAAAACGCACACCACGGCTCTTTCTGAGAAAAAGCAAGCACGGAGGACGAGAATCGCTTTTGCCCTGCGTAGCGTTCCTGGCAGCGGGTAGAACCAGGCAGAGAATTCCCGTCTAGCAGCTTCCCTGTGGCGGGGAAGTGCAAACGTACACGTTTTCGGCCGAAAACGCGTTGTCCCGCGAAAACGCACACCACGGCTCTTTCTGAGAAAAAGCAAGCACGGAGGACGAGAATCGCTTTTGCCCTGCGTAGCGTTCCGGGCAGCGGGTAGAACCAGGCAGAGAATTCCCGGCTAGCAGCTTCCCTGTGGCCGGGAAGTGCAAACGTACACGTTTTCGGCCGAAAACACGTTTTCCGGCGAAAACGCACACCACGGCTCTTTCTGAGAAAAAGCAAGCAAGGAGGACGAGAATCGCTTTTGCCCTGCGTAGCGTTCCGGGCAGCGGGTAGAACCAGGCAGAGAATTCCCGGCTAGCAGCTTCCCTGTGGCCGGGAAGTGCAAACGTACACGTTTTCGGCCAAAAACGCGTTTTCCGGCGAAAACGCACACCACGGCTCTTTCTGAGAAAAAGCAAGCACGGAGGACGAGAATCGCTTTTGCCCTGCGTAACGTTCCGGGCAGCGGGTAGAACCAGGCAGAGAATTCCCGGCTAGCAGCTTCCCTGTGGCCGGGAAGTGCAAACGTACACGTTTTCGGCCGAAAACGCGTTTTCCGGCGAAAACGCACACCACGGCTCTTTCTGAGAAAAAGCAAGCACGGAGGACGAGAATCGCTTTTGCCCTGCGTAGCGTTCCGGGCAGCGGGTAGAACCAGGCAGAGAATTCCCGGCTAGCAGCTGCCCTGTGGCGGGGAAGTGCAAACGCACACGTTTTCGGCCGAAAACGCGTTTTCCGGCGAAAACGCACACCACGGCTCTTTCTGAGAAAAAGCAAGCACGGAGGACGAGAATCGCTTTTGCCCTGCGTAGCGTTCCGGGCAGCCTGTAGAACCAGGCAGAGAATTCCCGGCTAGCAGCTTCCCTGTGGCCGGGAAGTGCAAACGTACACGTTTTCGGCCGAAAACGCGTTTTCCGGCGAAAACGCACACCACGGCTCTTTCTGAGAAAAAGCAAGCACGGAGGACGAGAATCGCTTTTGCCCTGCGTAGCGTTCCGGGCAGCGGGTAGAAACAGGCAGAGAATTCCCGGCTAGCAGCTTCCCTGTGGCCGGGAAGTGCAAACGTACACGTTTTCGGCCGAAAACGCGTTTTCTGGCGAAAACGCACACCACGGCTCTTTCTGAGAAAAAGCAAGAACGGAGGACGAGAATCGCTTTTGCCCTGCGTAGTGTTCCGGGCAGCGGGTAGAACCAGGCAGAGAATTCCCGGCTAGCAGCTTCCCTGTGGCCGGGAAGTGCAAACGTACACGTTTTCGGCCGAAAACGCGTTTTCCGGCGAAAACGCACACCACGGCTCTTTCTGAGAAAAAGCAAGCACGGAGGACGAGAATCGCTTTTGCCCTGCGTAGCGTTCCGGGCAGCGGGTAGAACCAGGCAGAGAATTCCCGGCTAGCAGCTTCCCTGTGGCGGGGAAATGCAAACGTACACGTTTTCGGCCGAAAACGCGTTTTCTGGCGAAAACGCACACCACGGCTCTTTCTGAGAAAAAGCAAGCACGGAGGACGAGAATCGCTTTTGCCCTGCGTAGCGTTCCGGGCAGCGGGTAGAACCAGGCAGAGAATTCCCGGCTAGCAGCTTCCCTGTGGCCGGGAAGTGCAAACGTACACGTTTTCGGCCGAAAACGCGTTTTCTGGCGAAAACGCACACCACGGCTCTTTCTGAGAAAAAGCAAGCACGGAGGACGAGAATCGCTTTTGCCCTGCGTAGTGTTCCGGGCAGCGGGTAGAACCAGGCAGAGAATTCCCGGCTAGCAGCTTCCCTGTGGCCGGGAAGTGCAAACGTACACGTTTTCGCCGAAAACGGGTTTTCCGGCGAAAACGCACACCACGGCTCTTTCTGAGAAAAAGCAAGCACGGAGGACGAGAATCGCTTTTGCCCTGCGTAGAGTTCTGAGCAGCGGGTAGAAATAGGCAGCGAATTGCCGGCTAGCAGCTTCCCTGTGGCCGGGAAGTGCAAACGTACACGTTTTCGGCCGAAAACGCGTTTTCCGGCGAAAACGCACACCACGGCTCTTTCTGAGAAAAAGCAAGCACGGAGGACGAGAATCGCTTTTGCCCTGCGTAGCGTTCCTGGCAGCGGGTAGAACCAGGCAGAGAATTCCCGTCTAGCAGCTTCCCTGTGGCGGGGAAGTGCAAACGTACACGTTTTCGGCCGAAAACGCGTTTTCCCGCGAAAACGCACACCACGGCTCTTTCTGAGAAAAAGCAAGCACGGAGGACGAGAATCGCTTTTGCCCTGCGTAGCGTTCCGGGCAGCGGGTAGAACCAGGCAGAGAATTCCCGGCTAGCAGCTTCCCTGTGGCCGGGAAGTGCAAACGTACACGTTTTCGGCCAAAAACGCGTTTTCCCGCGAAAACGCACACCACGGCTCTTTCTGAGAAAAAGCAAGCACGGAGGACGAGAATCGCTTTTGCCCTGCGTAACGTTCCGGGCAGCGGGTAGAACCAGGCAGCGAATTGCCGGCTAGCAGCTTCCCTGTGGCCGGGAAGTGCAAACGTACACGTTTTCGGCCGAAAACGCGTTTTCCGGCGAAAACGCACACCACGGCTCTTTCTGAGAAAAATCAAGCACGGAGGACGAGAATCGCTTTTGCCCTGCGTAGCGTTCCGGGCAGCGGGTAGAAACAGGCAGAGAATTCCCGGCTAGCAGCTTCCCTGTGGCCGGGAAGTGCAAACGTACACGTTTTCGGCCGAAAACGCGTTTTCCGGCGAAAACGCACACCACGGCTCTTTCTGAGAAAAAGCAAGCACGGAGGACGAGAATCGCTTTTGCCCTGCGTAGCGTTCCTGGCAGCGGGTAGAACCAGGCAGAGAATTCCCGTCTAGCAACTTCCCTGTGGCGGGGAAGTGCAAACGTACACGTTTTCGGCCGAAAACGCGTTTTCCGGCGAAAACGCACACCACGGCTCTTTCTGAGAAAAAGCAAGCACGGAGGACGAGAATCGCTTTTGCCCTGCGTAGCGTTCCGGGCAGCGGGTAGAACCAGGCAGAGAATTCCCGGCTAGCAGCTTCCCTGTGGCCGGGAAGTGCAAACGTACACGTTTTCGGCCGAAAACGCGTTTTCCGGCGAAAACGCACACCACGGCTCTTTCTGAGAAAAAGCAAGCAAGGAGGACGAGAATCGCTTTTGCCCTGCGTAGCGTTCCGGGCAGCGGGTAGAACCAGGCAGAGAATTCCCGGCTAGCAGCTTCCCTGTGGCCGGGAAGTGCAAACGTACACGTTTTCGGCCAAAAACGCGTTTTCCGGCGAAAACGCACACCACGGCTCTTTCTGAGAAAAAGCAAGCACGGAGGACGAGAATCGCTTTTGCCCTGCGTAACGTTCCGGGCAGCGGGTAGAACCAGGCAGAGAATTCCCGGCTAGCAGCTTCCCTGTGGCCGGGAAGTGCAAACGTACACGTTTTCGGCCGAAAACGCGTTTTCTGGCGAAAACGCACACCACGGCTCTTTCTGAGAAAAAGCAAGCACGGAGGACGAGAATCGTTTTTGCCCTGCGTAGTGTTCCGGGCAGCGGGTAGAACCAGGCAGAGAATTCCCGGCTAGCAGCTTCCCTGTGGCCGGGAAGTGCAAACGTACACGTTTTCGCCGAAAACGGGTTTTCCGGCGAAAACGCACACCACGGCTCTTTCTGAGAAAAAGCAAGCACGGAGGACGAGAATCGCTTTTGCCCTGCGTAGAGTTCTGAGCAGCGGGTAGAAATAGGCAGCGAATTGCCGGCTAGCAGCTTCCCTGTGGCCGGGAAGTGCAAACGTACACGTTTTCGGCCGAAAACGCGTTTTCCGGCGAAAACGCACACCACGGCTCTTTCTGAGAAAAAGCAAGCACGGAGGACGAGAATCGCTTTTGCCCTGCGTAGTGTTCCTGGCAGCGGGTAGAACCAGGCAGAGAATTCCCGTCTAGCAGCTTCCCTGTGGCGGGGAAGTGCAAACGTACACGTTTTCGGCCGAAAACGCGTTTTCCCGCGAAAACGCACACCACGGCTCTTTCTGAGAAAAAGCAAGCACGGAGGACGAGAATCGCTTTTGCCCTGCGTAGCGTTCCGGGCAGCGGGTAGAACCAGGCAGAGAATTCCCGTCTAGCAGCTTCCCTGTGGCGGGGAAGTGCAAACGTACACGTTTTCGGCCGAAAACGCGTTTTCCCGCGAAAACGCACACCACGGCTCTTTCTGACAAAAAGCAAGCACGGAGGACGAGAATCGCTTTTGCCCTGCGTAGCGTTCCGGGCAGCGGGTAGAACCAGGCAGAGAATTCCCGGCTAGCAGCTTCGCTGTGGCCGGGAAGTGCAAACGTACACGTTTTCGGCCGAAAACGCGTTTTCCGGCGAAAACGCACACCACGGCTCTTTCTGAGAAAAAGCAAGCACGGAGGACGAGAATCGCTTTTGCCCTGCGTAGCGTTCCGGGCAGCGGGTAGAACCAGGCAGAGAATTCCCGGCTAGCAGCTTCCCTGTGGCCGGGAAGTGCAAACGTACACGTTTTCGGCCGAAAACGCGTTTTCCGGCGAAAACGCACACCACGGCTCTTTCTGAGAAAAAGCAAGCACGGAGGACGAGAATCGCTTTTGCCCTGCGTAGCGTTCCGGGCAGCGGGTAGAACCAGGCAGAGAATTCCCGGCTAGCAGCTGCCCTGTGGCGGGGAAGTGCAAACGCACACGTTTTCGGCCGAAAACGCGTTTTCCGGCGAAAACGCACACCACGGCTCTTTCTGAGAAAAAGCAAGCACGGAGGACGAGAATCGCTTTTGCCCTGCGTAGCGTTCCGGGCAGCCTGTAGAACCAGGCAGAGAATTCCCGGCTAGCAGCTTCCCTGTGGCCGGGAAGTGCAAACGTACACGTTTTCGGCCGAAAACGCGTTTTCCGGCGAAAACGCACACCACGGCTCTTTCTGAGAAAAAGCAAGCACGGAGGACGAGAATCGCTTTTGCCCTGCGTAGCGTTCCGGGCAGCGGGTAGAAACAGGCAGAGAATTCCCGGCTAGCAGCTTCCCTGTGGCCGGGAAGTGCAAACGTACACGTTTTCGGCCGAAAACGCGTTTTCTGGCGAAAACGCACACCACGGCTCTTTCTGAGAAAAAGCAAGAACGGAGGACGAGAATCGCTTTTGCCCTGCGTAGTGTTCCGGGCAGCGGGTAGAACCAGGCAGAGAATTCCCGGCTAGCAGCTTCCCTGTGGCCGGGAAGTGCAAACGTACACGTTTTCGGCCGAAAACGCGTTTTCCGGCGAAAACGCACACCACGGCTCTTTCTGAGAAAAAGCAAGCACGGAGGACGAGAATCGCTTTTGCCCTGCGTAGCGTTCCGGGCAGCGGGTAGAACCAGGCAGAGAATTCCCGGCTAGCAGCTTCCCTGTGGCGGGGAAGTGCAAACGTACACGTTTTCGGCCGAAAACGCGTTTTCTGGCGAAAACGCACACCACGGCTCTTTCTGAGAAAAAGCAAGCACGGAGGACGAGAATCGCTTTTGCCCTGCGTAGCGTTCCGGGCAGCGGGTAGAACCAGGCAGAGAATTCCCGGCTAGCAGCTTCCCTGTGGCCGGGAAGTGCAAACGTACACGTTTTCGGCCGAAAACGCGTTTTCCGGCGAAAACGCACACCACGGCTCTTTCTGAGAAAAAGCAAGCAAGGAGGACGAGAATCGCTTTTGCCCTGCGTAGCGTTCCGGGCAGCGGGTAGAACCAGGCAGAGAATTCCCGGCTAGCAGCTTCCCTGTGGCCGGGAAGTGCAAACGTACACGTTTTCGGCCAAAAACGCGTTTTCCGGCGAAAACGCACACCACGGCTCTTTCTGAGAAAAAGCAAGCACGGAGGACGAGAATCGCTTTTGCCCTGCGTAACGTTCCGGGCAGCGGGTAGAACCAGGCAGAGAATTCCCGGCTAGCAGCTTCCCTGTGGCCGGGAAGTGCAAACGTACACGTTTTCGGCCGAAAACGCGTTTTCCGGCGAAAACGCACACCACGGCTCTTTCTGAGAAAAAGCAAGCACGGAGGACGAGAATCGTTTTGCCCTGCGTAGTGTTCCGGGCAGCGGGTAGAACCAGGCAGAGAATTCCCGGCTAGCAGCTTCCCTGTGGCCGGGAAGTGCAAACGTACACGTTTTCGCCGAAAACGGGTTTTCCGGCGAAAACGCACACCACGGCTCTTTCTGAGAAAAAGCAAGCACGGAGGACGAGAATCGCTTTTGCCCTGCGTAGAGTTCTGAGCAGCGGGTAGAAATAGGCAGCGAATTGCCGGCTAGCAGCTTCCCTGTGGCCGGGAAGTGCAAACGTACACGTTTTCGGCCGAAAACGCGTTTTCCGGCGAAAACGCACACCACGGCTCTTTCTGAGAAAAAGCAAGCACGGAGGACGAGAATCGCTTTTGCCCTGCGTAGCGTTCCTGGCAGCGGGTAGAACCAGGCAGAGAATTCCCGTCTAGCAGCTTCCCTGTGGCGGGGAAGTGCAAACGTACACGTTTTCGGCCGAAAACGCGTTTTCCCGCGAAAACGCACACCACGGCTCTTTCTGAGAAAAAGCAAGCACGGAGGACGAGAATCGCTTTTGCCCTGCGTAGCGTTCCGGGCAGCGGGTAGAACCAGGCAGAGAATTCCCGGCTAGCAGCTTCCCTGTGGCCGGGAAGTGCAAACGTACACGTTTTCGGCCGAAAACGCGTTTTCCGGCGAAAACGCACACCACGGCTCTTTCTGAGAAAAAGCAAGCAAGGAGGACGAGAATCGCTTTTGCCCTGCGTAGCGTTCCGGGCAGCGGGTAGAACCAGGCAGAGAATTCCCGGCTAGCAGCTTCCCTGTGGCCGGGAAGTGCAAACGTACACGTTTTCGGCCAAAAACGCGTTTTCCGGCGAAAACGCACACCACGGCTCTTTCTGAGAAAAAGCAAGCACGGAGGACGAGAATCGCTTTTGCCCTGCGTAACGTTCCGGGCAGCGGGTAGAACCAGGCAGAGAATTCCCGGCTAGCAGCTTCCCTGTGGCCGGGAAGTGCAAACGTACACGTTTTCGGCCAAAAACGCGTTTTCTGGCGAAAACGCACACCACGGCTCTTTCTGAGAAAAAGCAAGCACGGAGGACGAGAATCGTTTTTGCCCTGCGTAGCGTTCCTGGCAGCGGGTAGAACCAGGCAGAGAATTCCCGTCTAGCAGCTTCCCTGTGGCGGGGAAGTGCAAACGTACACGTTTTCGGCCGAAAACGCGTTTTCCCGCGAAAACGCACACCACGGCTCTTTCTGAGAAAAAGCAAGCACGGAGGACGAGAATCGCTTTTGCCCTGCGTAGCGTTCCGGGCAGCGGGTAGAACCAGGCAGAGAATTCCCGGCTAGCAGCTTCCCTGTGGCCGGGAAGTGCAAACGTACACGTTTTCGGCCGAAAACGCGTTTTCCGGCGAAAACGCACACCACGGCTCTTTCTGAGAAAAAGCAAGCAAGGAGGACGAGAATCGCTTTTGCCCTGCGTAGCGTTCCGGGCAGCGGGTAGAACCAGGCAGAGAATTCCCGGCTAGCAGCTTCCCTGTGGCCGGGAAGTGCAAACGTACACGTTTTCGGCCAAAAACGCGTTTTCCGGCGAAAACGCACACCACGGCTCTTTCTGAGAAAAAGCAAGCACGGAGGACGAGAATCGCTTTTGCCCTGCGTAGAGTTCTGAGCAGCGGGTAGAAATAGGCAGCGAATTGCCGGCTAGCAGCTTCCCTGTGGCCGGGAAGTGCAAACGTACACGTTTTCGGCCGAAAACGCGTTTTCCGGCGAAAACGCACACCACGGCTCTTTCTGAGAAAAAGCAAGCACGGAGGACGAGAATCGCTTTTGCCCTGCGTAGCGTTCCTGGCAGCGGGTAGAACCAGGCAGAGAATTCCCGTCTAGCAGTTTCCCTGTGGCGGGGAAGTGCAAACGTACACGTTTTCGGCCGAAAACGCGTTTTCCCGCGAAAACGCACACCACGGCTCTTTCTGAGAAAAAGCAAGCACGGAGGACGAGAATCGCTTTTGCCCTGCGTAGCGTTCCGGGCAGCGGGTAGAACCAGGCAGAGAATTCCCGGCTAGCAGCTTCCCTGTGGCCGGGAAGTGCAAACGTACACGTTTTCGGCCAAAAACGCGTTTTCCCGCGAAAACGCACACCACGGCTCTTTCTGAGAAAAAGCAAGCACGGAGGACGAGAATCGCTTTTGCCCTGCGTAACGTTCCGGGCAGCGGGTAGAACCAGGCAGAGAATTCCCGGCTAGCAGCTTCCCTGTGGCCGGGAAGTGCAAACGTACACGTTTTCGCCGAAAACGGGTTTTCCGGCGAAAACGCACACCACGGCTCTTTCAGAGAAAAAGCAAGCACGGAGGACGAGAATCGCTTTTGCCCTGCGTAGAGTTCTGAGCAGCGGGTAGAAATAGGCAGCGAATTGCCGGCTAGCAGCTTCCCTGTGGCCGGGAAGTGCAAACGTACACGTTTTCGGCCGAAAACGCGTTTTCCGGCGAAAACGCACACCACGGCTCTTTCTGAGAAAAAGCAAGCACGGAGGACGAGAATCGCTTTTGCCCTGCGTAGCGTTCCTGGCAGCGGGTAGAACCAGGCAGAGAATTCCCGTCTAGCAGCTTCCCTGTGGCGGGGAAGTGCAAACGTACACGTTTTCGGCCGAAAACGCGTTTTCCCGCGAAAACGCACACCACGGCTCTTTCTGAGAAAAAGCAAGCACGGAGGACGAGAATCGCTTTTGCCCTGCGTAGCGTTCCGGGCAGCGGGTAGAACCAGGCAGAGAATTCCCGGCTAGCAGCTTCCCTGTGGCCGGGAAGTGCAAACGTACACGTTTTCGGCCGAAAACGCGTTTTCCGGCGAAAACGCACACCACGGCTCTTTCTGAGAAAAAGCAAGCAAGGAGGACGAGAATCGCTTTTGCCCTGCGTAGCGTTCCGGGCAGCGGGTAGAACCAGGCAGAGAATTCCCGGCTAGCAGCTTCCCTGTGGCCGGGAAGTGCAAACGTACACGTTTTCGGCCAAAAACGCGTTTTCCGGCGAAAACGCACACCACGGCTCTTTCTGAGAAAAAGCAAGCACGGAGGACGAGAATCGCTTTTGCCCTGCGTAACGTTCCGGGCAGCGGGTAGAACCAGGCAGAGAATTCCCGGCTAGCAGCTTCCGTGTGGCCGGGAAGTGCAAACGTACACGTTTTCGGCCAAAAAGGCGTTTTCTGGCGAAAACGCACACCACGGCTCTTTCTGAGAAAAAGCAAGCACGGAGGACGAGAATCGTTTTTGCCCTGCGTAGCGTTCCTGGCAGCGGGTAGAACCAGGCAGAGAATTCCCGTCTAGCAGCTTCCCTGTGGCGGGGAAGTGCAAACGTACACGTTTTCGGCCGAAAACGCGTTTTCCCGCGAAAACGCACACCACGGCTCTTTCTGAGAAAAAGCAAGCACGGAGGACGAGAATCGCTTTTGCCCTGCGTAGCGTTCCGGGCAGCGGGTAGAACCAGGCAGAGAATTCCCGGCTAGCAGCTTCCCTGTGGCCGGGAAGTGCAAACGTACACGTTTTCGGCCGAAAACGCGTTTTCCGGCGAAAACGCACACAACGGCTCTTTCTGAGAAAAAGCAAGCAAGGAGGACGAGAATCGCTTTTGCCCTGCGTAGCGTTCCGGGCAGCGGGTAGAACCAGGCAGAGAATTCCCGGCTAGCAGCTTCCCTGTGGCCGGGAAGTGCAAACGTACACGTTTTCGGCCAAAAACGCGTTTTCCGGCGAAAACGCACACCACGGCTCTTTCTGAGAAAAAGCAAGCACGGAGGACGAGAATCGCTTTTGCCCTGCGTAACGTTCCGGGCAGCGGGTAGAACCAGGCAGAGAATTCCCGGCTAGCAGCTTCCCTGTGGCCGGGAAGTGCAAACGTACACGTTTTCGCCGAAAACGGGTTTTCCGGCGAAAACGCACACCACGGCTCTTTCTGAGAAAAAGCAAGCACGGAGGACGAGAATCGCTTTTGCCCTGCGTAGAGTTCTGAGCAGCGGGTAGAAATAGGCAGCGAATTGCCGGCTAGCAGCTTCCCTGTGGCCGGGAAGTGCAAACGTACACGTTTTCGGCCGAAAACGCGTTTTCCGGCGAAAACGCACACCACGGCTCTTTCTGAGAAAAAGCAAGCACGGAGGACGAGAATCGCTTTTGCCCTGCGTAGCGTTCCTGGCAGCGGGTAGAACCAGGCAGAGAATTCCCGTCTAGCAGCTTCCCTGTGGCGGGGAAGTGCAAACGTACACGTTTTCGGCCGAAAACGCGTTTTCCCGCGAAAACGCACACCACGGCTCTTTCTGAGAAAAAGCAAGCACGGAGGACGAGAATCGCTTTTGCCCTGCGTAGCGTTCCGGGCAGCGGGTAGAACCAGGCAGAGAATTCCCGGCTAGCAGCTTCCCTGTGGCCGGGAAGTGCAAACGTACACGTTTTCGGCCAAAAACGCGTTTTCCCGCGAAAACGCACACCACGGCTCTTTCTGAGAAAAAGCAAGCACGGAGGACGAGAATCGCTTTTGCCCTGCGTAACGTTCCGGGCAGCGGGTAGAACCAGGCAGAGAATTCCCGGCTAGCAGCTTCCCTGTGGCCGGGAAGTGCAAACGTACACGTTTTCGGCCGAAAACGCGTTTTCCGGCGAAAACGCACACCACGGCTCTTTCTGAGAAAAATCAAGCACGGAGGACGAGAATCGCTTTTGCCCTGCGTAGCGTTCCGGGCAGCGGGTAGAAACAGGCAGAGAATTTCCCGGCTAGCAGCTTCCCTGTGGCCGGGAAGTGCAAACGTACACGTTTTCGGCCGAAAACGCGTTTTCCGGCGAAAACGCACACCACGGCTCTTTCTGAGAAAAAGCAAGCACGGAGGACGAGAATCGCTTTTGCCCTGCGTAGCGTTCCTGGCAGCGGGTAGAACCAGGCAGAGAATTCCCGTCTAGCAGCTTCCCTGTGGCGGGGAAGTGCAAACGTACACGTTTTCGGCCGAAAACGCGTTTTCCCGCGAAAACGCACACCACGGCTCTTTCTGAGAAAAAGCAAGCACGGAGGACGAGAATCGCTTTTGCCCTGCGTAGCGTTCCGGGCAGCGGGTAGAACCAGGCAGAGAATTCCCGTCTAGCAGCTTCCCTGTGGCGGGGAAGTGCAAACGTACACGTTTTCGGCCGAAAACGCGTTTTCCCGCGAAAACGCACATCACGGCTCTTTCTGACAAAAAGCAAGCACGGAGGACGAGAATCGCTTTTGCCCTGCGTAGCGTTCCGGGCAGCGGGTAGAACCAGGCAGAGAATTCCCGGCTAGCAGCTTCGCTGTGGCCGGGAAGTGCAAACGTACACGTTTTCGGCCGAAAACGCGTTTTCCGGCGAAAACGCACACCACGGCTCTTTCTGAGAAAAAGCAAGCACGGAGGACGAGAATCGCTTTTGCCCTGCGTAGCGTTCCGGGCAGCGGGTAGAACCAGGCAGAGAATTCCCGGCTAGCAGCTTCCCTGTGGCCGGGAAGTGCAAACGTACACGTTTTCGGCCGAAAACGCGTTTTCCGGCGAAAACGCACACCACGGCTCTTTCTGAGAAAAAGCAAGCACGGAGGACGAGAATCGCTTTTGCCCTGCGTAGCGTTCCGGGCAGCGGGTAGAACCAGGCAGAGAATTCCCGGCTAGCAGCTGCCCTGTGGCGGGGAAGTGCAAACGCACACGTTTTCGGCCGAAAACGCGTTTTCCGGCGAAAACGCACACCACGGCTCTTTCTGAGAAAAAGCAAGCACGGAGGACGAGAATCGCTTTTGCCCTGCGTAGCGTTCCGGGCAGCCTGTAGAACCAGGCAGAGAATTCCCGGCTAGCAGCTTCCCTGTGGCCGGGAAGTGCAAACGTACACGTTTTCGGCCGAAAACGCGTTTTCCGGCGAAAACGCACACCACGGCTCTTTCTGAGAAAAAGCAAGCACGGAGGACGAGAATCGCTTTTGCCCTGCGTAGCGTTCCGGGCAGCGGGTAGAAACAGGCAGAGAATTCCCGGCTAGCAGCTTCCCTGTGGCCGGGAAGTGCAAACGTACACGTTTTCGGCCGAAAACGCGTTTTCTGGCGAAAACGCACACCACGGCTCTTTCTGAGAAAAAGCAAGAACGGAGGACGAGAATCGCTTTTGCCCTGCGTAGTGTTCCGGGCAGCGGGTAGAACCAGGCAGAGAATTCCCGGCTAGCAGCTTCCCTGTGGCCGGGAAGTGCAAACGTACACGTTTTCGGCCGAAAACGCGTTTTCCGGCGAAAACGCACACCACGGCTCTTTCTGAGAAAAAGCAAGCACGGAGGACGAGAATCGCTTTTGCCCTGCGTAGCGTTCCGGGCAGCGGGTAGAACCAGGCAGAGAATTCCCGGCTAGCAGCTTCCCTGTGGCGGGGAAGTGCAAACGTACACGTTTTCGGCCGAAAACGCGTTTTCTGGCGAAAACGCACACCACGGCTCTTTCTGAGAAAAAGCAAGCACGGAGGACGAGAATCGCTTTTGCCCTGCGTAGCGTTCCGGGCAGCGGGTAGAACCAGGCAGAGAATTCCCGGCTAGCAGCTTCCCTGTGGCCGGGAAGTGCAAACGTACACGTTTTCGGCCGAAAACGCGTTTTCCGGCGAAAACGCACACCACGGCTCTTTCTGAGAAAAAGCAAGCAAGGAGGACGAGAATCGCTTTTGCCCTGCGTAGCGTTCCGGGCAGCGGGTAGAACCAGGCAGAGAATTCCCGGCTAGCAGCTTCCCTGTGGCCGGGAAGTGCAAACGTACACGTTTTCGGCCAAAAACGCGTTTTCCGGCGAAAACGCACACCACGGCTCTTTCTGAGAAAAAGCAAGCACGGAGGACGAGAATCGCTTTTGCCCTGCGTAACGTTCCGGGCAGCGGGTAGAACCAGGCAGAGAATTCCCGGCTAGCAGCTTCCCTGTGGCCGGGAAGTGCAAACGTACACGTTTTCGGCCGAAAACGCGTTTTCCGGCGAAAACGCACACCACGGCTCTTTCTGAGAAAAAGCAAGCACGGAGGACGAGAATCGTTTTTGCCCTGCGTAGTGTTCCGGGCAGCGGGTAGAACCAGGCAGAGAATTCCCGGCTAGCAGCTTCCCTGTGGCCGGGAAGTGCAAACGTACACGTTTTCGCCGAAAACGGGTTTTCCGGCGAAAACGCACACCACGGCTCTTTCTGAGAAAAAGCAAGCACGGAGGACGAGAATCGCTTTTGCCCTGCGTAGAGTTCTGAGCAGCGGGTAGAAATAGGCAGCGAATTGCCGGCTAGCAGCTTCCCTGTGGCCGGGAAGTGCAAACGTACACGTTTTCGGCCGAAAACGCGTTTTCCGGCGAAAACGCACACCACGGCTCTTTCTGAGAAAAAGCAAGCACGGAGGACGAGAATCGCTTTTGCCCTGCGTAGCGTTCCTGGCAGCGGGTAGAACCAGGCAGAGAATTCCCGTCTAGCAGCTTCCCTGTGGCGGGGAAGTGCAAACGTACACGTTTTCGGCCGAAAACGCGTTTTCCCGCGAAAACGCACACCACGGCTCTTTCTGAGAAAAAGCAAGCACGGAGGACGAGAATCGCTTTTGCCCTGCGTAGCGTTCCGGGCAGCGGGTAGAACCAGGCAGAGAATTCCCGGCTAGCAGCTTCCCTGTGGCCGGGAAGTGCAAACGTACACGTTTTCGGCCGAAAACGCGTTTTCCGGCGAAAACGCACACCACGGCTCTTTCTGAGAAAAAGCAAGCAAGGAGGACGAGAATCGCTTTTGCCCTGCGTAGCGTTCCGGGCAGCGGGTAGAACCAGGCAGAGAATTCCCGGCTAGCAGCTTCCCTGTGGCCGGGAAGTGCAAACGTACACGTTTTCGGCCAAAAACGCGTTTTCCGGCGAAAACGCACACCACGGCTCTTTCTGAGAAAAAGCAAGCACGGAGGACGAGAATCGCTTTTGCCCTGCGTAACGTTCCGGGCAGCGGGTAGAACCAGGCAGAGAATTCCCGGCTAGCAGCTTCCCTGTGGCCGGGAAGTGCAAACGTACACGTTTTCGGCCAAAAACGCGTTTTCTGGCGAAAACGCACACCACGGCTCTTTCTGAGAAAAAGCAAGCACGGAGGACGAGAATCGTTTTTGCCCTGCGTAGCGTTCCTGGCAGCGGGTAGAACCAGGCAGAGAATTCCCGTCTAGCAGCTTCCCTGTGGCGGGGAAGTGCAAACGTACACGTTTTCGGCCGAAAACGCGTTTTCCCGCGAAAACGCACACCACGGCTCTTTCTGAGAAAAAGCAAGCACGGAGGACGAGAATCGCTTTTGCCCTGCGTAGCGTTCCGGGCAGCGGGTAGAACCAGGCAGAGAATTCCCGGCTAGCAGCTTCCCTGTGGCCGGGAAGTGCAAACGTACACGTTTTCGGCCGAAAACGCGTTTTCCGGCGAAAACGCACACCACGGCTCTTTCTGAGAAAAAGCAAGCAAGGAGGACGAGAATCGCTTTTGCCCTGCGTAGCGTTCAGGGCAGCGGGTAGAACCAGGCAGAGAATTCCCGGCTAGCAGCTTCCCTGTGGCCGGGAAGTGCAAACGTACACGTTTTCGGCCAAAAACGCGTTTTCCGGCGAAAACGCACACCACGGCTCTTTCTGAGAAAAAGCAAGCACGGAGGACGAGAATCGCTTTTGCCCTGCGTAGAGTTCTGAGCAGCGGGTAGAAATAGGCAGCGAATTGCCGGCTAGCAGCTTCCCTGTGGCCGGGAAGTGCAAACGTACACGTTTTCGGCCGAAAACGCGTTTTCCGGCGAAAACGCACACCACGGCTCTTTCTGAGAAAAAGCAAGCACGGAGGACGAGAATCGCTTTTGCCCTGCGTAGCGTTCCTGGCAGCGGGTAGAACCAGGCAGAGAATTCCCGTCTAGCAGCTTCCCTGTGGCGGGGAAGTGCAAACGTACACGTTTTCGGCCGAAAACGCGTTTTCCCGCGAAAACGCACACCACGGCTCTTTCTGAGAAAAAGCAAGCACGGAGGACGAGAATCGCTTTTGCCCTGCGTAGCGTTCCGGGCAGCGGGTAGAACCAGGCAGAGAATTCCCGGCTAGCAGCTTCCCTGTGGCCGGGAAGTGCAAACGTACACGTTTTCGGCCAAAAACGCGTTTTCCCGCGAAAACGCACACCACGGCTCTTTCTGAGAAAAAGCAAGCACGGAGGACGAGAATCGCTTTTGCCCTGCGTAACGTTCCGGGCAGCGGGTAGAACCAGGCAGAGAATTCCCGGCTAGCAGCTTCCCTGTGGCCGGGAAGTGCAAACGTACACGTTTTCGCCGAAAACGGGTTTTCCGGCGAAAACGCACACCACGGCTCTTTCAGAGAAAAAGCAAGCACGGAGGACGAGAATCGCTTTTGCCCTGCGTAGAGTTCTGAGCAGCGGGTAGAAATAGGCAGCGAATTGCCGGCTAGCAGCTTCCCTGTGGCCGGGAAGTGCAAACGTACACGTTTTCGGCCGAAAACGCGTTTTCCGGCGAAAACGCACACCACGGCTCTTTCTGAGAAAAAGCAAGCACGGAGGACGAGAATCGCTTTTGCCCTGCGTAGCGTTCCTGGCAGCGGGTAGAACCAGGCAGAGAATTCCCGTCTAGCAGCTTCCCTGTGGCGGGGAAGTGCAAACGTACACGTTTTCGGCCGAAAACGCGTTTTCCCGCGAAAACGCACACCACGGCTCTTTCTGAGAAAAAGCAAGCACGGAGGACGAGAATCGCTTTTGCCCTGCGTAGCGTTCCGGGCAGCGGGTAGAACCAGGCAGAGAATTCCCGGCTAGCAGCTTCCCTGTGGCCGGGAAGTGCAAACGTACACGTTTTCGGCCGAAAACGCGTTTTCCGGCGAAAACGCACACCACGGCTCTTTCTGAGAAAAAGCAAGCAAGGAGGACGAGAATCGCTTTTGCCCTGCGTAGCGTTCCGGGCAGCGGGTAGAACCAGGCAGAGAATTCCCGGCTAGCAGCTTCCCTGTGGCCGGGAAGTGCAAACGTACACGTTTTCGGCCAAAAACGCGTTTTCCGGCGAAAACGCACACCACGGCTCTTTCTGAGAAAAAGCAAGCACGGAGGACGAGAATCGCTTTTGCCCTGCGTAACGTTCCGGGCAGCGGGTAGAACCAGGCAGAGAATTCCCGGCTAGCAGCTTCCGTGTGGCCGGGAAGTGCAAACGTACACGTTTTCGGCCAAAAAGGCGTTTTCTGGCGAAAACGCACACCACGGCTCTTTCTGAGAAAAAGCAAGCACGGAGGACGAGAATCGTTTTTGCCCTGCGTAGCGTTCCTGGCAGCGGGTAGAACCAGGCAGAGAATTCCCGTCTAGCAGCTTCCCTGTGGCGGGGAAGTGCAAACGTACACGTTTTCGGCCGAAAACGCGTTTTCCCGCGAAAACGCACACCACGGCTCTTTCTGAGAAAAAGCAAGCACGGAGGACGAGAATCGCTTTTGCCCTGCGTAGCGTTCCGGGCAGCGGGTAGAACCAGGCAGAGAATTCCCGGCTAGCAGCTTCCCTGTGGCCGGGAAGTGCAAACGTACACGTTTTCGGCCGAAAACGCGTTTTCCGGCGAAAACGCACACAACGGCTCTTTCTGAGAAAAAGCAAGCAAGGAGGACGAGAATCGCTTTTGCCCTGCGTAGCGTTCCGGGCAGCGGGTAGAACCAGGCAGAGAATTCCCGGCTAGCAGCTTCCCTGTGGCCGGGAAGTGCAAACGTACACGTTTTCGGCCAAAAACGCGTTTTCCGGCGAAAACGCACACCACGGCTCTTTCTGAGAAAAAGCAAGCACGGAGGACGAGAATCGCTTTTGCCCTGCGTAACGTTCCGGGCAGCGGGTAGAACCAGGCAGAGAATTCCCGGCTAGCAGCTTCCCTGTGGCCGGGAAGTGCAAACGTACACGTTTTCGCCGAAAACGGGTTTTCCGGCGAAAACGCACACCACGGCTCTTTCTGAGAAAAAGCAAGCACGGAGGACGAGAATCGCTTTTGCCCTGCGTAGAGTTCTGAGCAGCGGGTAGAAATAGGCAGCGAATTGCCGGCTAGCAGCTTCCCTGTGGCCGGGAAGTGCAAACGTACACGTTTTCGGCCGAAAACGCGTTTTCCGGCGAAAACGCACACCACGGCTCTTTCTGAGAAAAAGCAAGCACGGAGGACGAGAATCGCTTTTGCCCTGCGTAGCGTTCCTGGCAGCGGGTAGAACCAGGCAGAGAATTCCCGTCTAGCAGCTTCCCTGTGGCGGGGAAGTGCAAACGTACACGTTTTCGGCCGAAAACGCGTTTTCCCGCGAAAACGCACACCACGGCTCTTTCTGAGAAAAAGCAAGCACGGAGGACGAGAATCGCTTTTGCCCTGCGTAGCGTTCCGGGCAGCGGGTAGAACCAGGCAGAGAATTCCCGGCTAGCAGCTTCCCTGTGGCCGGGAAGTGCAAACGTACACGTTTTCGGCCAAAAACGCGTTTTCCCGCGAAAACGCACACCACGGCTCTTTCTGAGAAAAAGCAAGCACGGAGGACGAGAATCGCTTTTGCCCTGCGTAACGTTCCGGGCAGCGGGTAGAACCAGGCAGAGAATTCCCGGCTAGCAGCTTCCCTGTGGCCGGGAAGTGCAAACGTACACGTTTTCGGCCGAAAACGCGTTTTCCGGCGAAAACGCACACCACGGCTCTTTCTGAGAAAAATCAAGCACGGAGGACGAGAATCGCTTTTGCCCTGCGTAGCGTTCCGGGCAGCGGGTAGAAACAGGCAGAGAATTTCCCGGCTAGCAGCTTCCCTGTGGCCGGGAAGTGCAAACGTACACGTTTTCGGCCGAAAACGCGTTTTCCGGCGAAAACGCACACCACGGCTCTTTCTGAGAAAAAGCAAGCACGGAGGACGAGAATCGCTTTTGCCCTGCGTAGCGTTCCTGGCAGCGGGTAGAACCAGGCAGAGAATTCCCGTCTAGCAGCTTCCCTGTGGCGGGGAAGTGCAAACGTACACGTTTTCGGCCGAAAACGCGTTTTCCCGCGAAAACGCACACCACGGCTCTTTCTGAGAAAAAGCAAGCACGGAGGACGAGAATCGCTTTTGCCCTGCGTAGCGTTCCGGGCAGCGGGTAGAACCAGGCAGAGAATTCCCGGCTAGCAGCTTCCCTGTGGCCGGGAAGTGCAAACGTACACGTTTTCGGCCGAAAACAAGTTTTCCGGCGAAAACGCACACCACGGCTCTTTCTGAGAAAAAGCAAGCAAGGAGGACGAGAATCGCTTTTGCCCTGCGTAGCGTTCCGGGCAGCGGGTAGAACCAGGCAGAGAATTCCCGGCTAGCAGCTTCCCTGTGGCCGGGAAGTGCAAACGTACACGTTTTCGGCCAAAAACGCGTTTTCCGGCGAAAACGCACACCACGGCTCTTTCTGAGAAAAAGCAAGCACGGAGGACGAGAATCGCTTTTGCCCTGCGTAGCGTTCCGGGCAGCGGGTAGAACCAGGCAGAGAATTCCCGGCTAGCAGCTTCCCTGTGGCCGGGAAGTGCAAACGTACACGTTTTCGTCCGAAAACGCGTTTTCCGGCGAAAACGCACACCACGGCTCTTTCTGAGAAAAAGCAAGCACGGAGGACGAGAATCGCTTTTGCCCTGCGTAGCGTTCCGGGCAGCGGGTAGAACCAGGCAGAGAATTCCCGGCTAGCAGCTTCCCTGTGGCCGGGAAGTGCAAACGTACACGTTTTCGGCCGAAAACGCGTTTTCCGGCGAAAACGCACACCACGGCTCTTTCTGAGAAAAAGCAAGCACGGAGGACGAGAATCGCTTTTGCCCTTCGTAGCGTTCCGGGCAGCGGGTAGAAACAGGCAGAGAATTCCCGGCTAGCAGCTTCCCTGTGGCCGGGAAGTGCAAACGTACACGTTTTCGGCCGAAAACGCGTTTTCTGGCGAAAACGCACACCACGGCTCTTTCTGAGAAAAAGCAAGAACGGAGGACGAGAATCGCTTTTGCCCTGCGTAGTGTTCCGGGCAGCGGGTAGAACCAGGCAGAGAATTCCCGGCTAGCAGCTTCCCTGTGGCCGGGAAGTGCAAACGTACACGTTTTCGGCCGAAAACGCGTTTTCCGGCGAAAACGCACACCACGGCTCTTTCTGAGAAAAAGCAAGCACGGAGGACGAGAATCGCTTTTGCCCTGCGTAGCGTTCCGGGCAGCGGGTAGAACCAGGCAGAGAATTCCCGGCTAGCAGCTTCCCTGTGGCGGGGAAGTGCAAACGTACACGTTTTCGGCCGAAAACGCGTTTTCTAGCGAAAACGCACACCACGGCTCTTTCTGACAAAAAGCAAGCACGGAGGACGAGAATCGCTTTTGCCCTGCGTAGCGTTCCGGGCAGCGGGTAGAACCAGGCAGAGAATTCCCGTCTAGCAGCTTCCCTGTGGCCGGGAAGTGCAAACGTACACGTTTTCGGCCGAAAACGCGTTTACCGGCGAAAATGCACACCACGGCTCTTTCTGAGAAAAAGCAAGCACGGAGGACGAGAATCGCTTTTGCCCTGCGTAGCGTTCCGGGCAGCGGGTAGAACCAGGCAGAGAATTCCCGGCTAGCAGCTTCCCTGTGGCCGGGAAGTGCAAACGTACACGTTTTCAGCCGAAAACGCGTTTTCCGGCGAAAACGCACACCACGGCTCTTTCTGAGAAAAAGCAAGCACGGAGGACGAGAATCGCTTTTGCCCTGCGTAGCGTTCCGGGCAGCGGGTAGAACCAGGCAGAGAATTCCCGGCTAGCAGCTGCCCTGTGGCCGGGAAGTGCAAACGTACACGTTTTCGGCCGAAAACGCGTTTTCCGGCGAAAACGCACACCACGGCTCTTTCTGAGAAAAAGCAAGCACGGAGAACGAGAATCGCTTTTGCCCTGCGTAGCGTTCCGGGCAGCGGGTAGAACCAGGCAGAGAATTCCCGGCTAGCAGCTTCCCTGTGGCGGGGAAGTGCAAACGTACACGTTTTCGTCCGAAAACGCGTTTTCCGGCGAAAACGCACACCACGGCTCTTTCTGAGAAAAAGCAAGCACGGAGGACGAGAATCGCTTTTGCCCTGCGTAGCGTTCCGGGCAGCGGGTAGAACCAGGCAGAGAATTCCCGGCTAGCAGCTTCCCTGTGGCCGGGAAGTGCAAACGTACACGTTTTCGGCCGAAAACGCGTTTTCCCGCGAAAATGCACACCACGGCTCTTTCTGAGAAAAAGAAAGCACGGAGGACGAGAATCGCTTTTGCCCTGCGTAGCGTTCCGGGCAGCGGGTAGAACCAGGCAGAGAATTCCCGGCTAGCAGCTTCCCTGTGGCGGGGAAGTGCAAACGTACACGTTTTCGGCCGAAAACGCGTTTTCCGGCGAAAACGCACACCACGGCTCTTTCTGAGAAAAAGCAAGCACGGAGGACGAGAATCGCTTTTGCCCTGCGTAGCGTTCCGGGCAGCGGGTAGAACCAGGCAGAGAATTCCCGGCTAGCAGCTTCCCTGTGGCCGGGAAGTGCAAACGTACACGTTTTCGTCCGAAAACGCGTTTTCTGGCGAAAACGCACACCACGGCTCTTTCTGAGAAAAAGCAAGCACGGAGGACGAGAATCGCTTTTGCCCTGCGTAGCGTTCCGGGCAGCGGGTAGAACCAGGCAGAGAATTCCCGGCTAGCAGCTTCCCTGTGGACGGGAAGTGCAAACGTACACGTTTTCGGCCGAAAACGCGTTTTCCGGCGAAAACGTACACCACGGCTCTTTCTGAGAAAAAGCAAGCACGGAGGACGAGAATCGCTTTTGCCCTGCGTAGCGTTCCGGGCAGCGGGTAGAACCAGGCAGAGAATTCCCGGCTAGCAGCTTCCCTGTGGCGGGGAAGTGCAAACGTACACGTTTTCGGCCGAAAACGCGTTTTCTGGCGAAAACGCACACCACGGCTCTTTCTGAGAAAAAGCAAGCACGGAGGACGAGAATCGCTTTTGCCCTGCGTAGCGTTCCGGGCAGCGGGTAGAACCAGGCAGAGAATTCCCGGCTAGCAGCTTCCCTGTGGCCGGGAAGTGCAAACGTACACGTTTTCGGCCGAAAACGCATTTTCCGGCGAAAAAGCACACCATGGCTCTTTCTGAGAAAAAGCAAGCACGGAGGACGAGAATCGCTTTTGCCCTGCGTAGCGTTCCGGGCAGCGGGTAGAACCAGGCAGCGAACTCCCTGCTATCAGCTTCCCTGTGGCGGGGAAGTGCAAACGTACACGTTTTCGGCCGAAAACGCGTTTTGCGGCGAAAACGCACACCACGGCTCTTTCTGAGATAAAGCAAGCACGGAGGACGAGAATCGCTTTTGCCCTGCGTAGCGTTCCGGGCAGCGGGTAGAACGAGGCAGAGAATTCCCGTCTAGCAGCTTCCCTGTGGCCGGGAAGTGCAAACGTACACGTTTTCGGCCGAAAACGCGTTTTCTGGCGAAAACGCACACCACGGCTCATTCTGAGAAAAAGCAAGCACGGAGGACGAGAATCGCTTTTGCCCTGCGTAACGCTCCGGGCAGAGGGTAGAACCAGGCAGAGAATTCCCGTCTAGCAGCTTCCCTGTGGCGGGGAAGTGCAAACGTACACGTTTTCGGCCGAAAACGCGTTTTCCGGCGAAAACGCACACCACGGCTCTTTCTGAGAAAAAGCAAGCACGGAGGACGAGAATCGCTTTTGCCCTGCGTAGTGTTCCGGGCAGCGGGTAGAACCAGGCAGAGAATTCCCGGCTAGCAGCTTCCCTGTGGCCGGGAAGTGCAAACGTACACGTTTTCGGCCGAAAACGCGTTTTCCGGCGAAAACGCACACCACGGCTCTTTCTGAGAAAAAGCAAGCACGGAGGACGAGAATCGCTTTTGCCCTGCGTAGCGTTCCGGGCAGCGGGTAGAAACAGGCAGAGAATTCCCGGCTAGCAGCTTCCCTGTGGCCGGGAAGTGCAAACGTACACGTTTTCGGCCGAAAACGCGTTTTCCGGCGAAAACGCACACCACGGCTCTTTCTGAGAAAAAGCAAGCACGGAGGACGAGAATCGCTTTTGCCCTGCGTAGCGTTCCGGGCAGCGGGTAGAACCATGCAGAGAATTCCCGGCTAGCAGCTTCCCTGTGGCCGGGAAGTGCAAACGTACACGTTTTCGGCCGAAAACGCGTTTTCCTGCGAAAACGAACACCACGGCTCTTTCTGAGAAAAAGCAAGCACGGAGGACGAGAATCGCTTTTGCCCTGCGTAGCGTTCCGGGCAGCGGGTAGAACCAGGCAGAGAATTCCCGTCTAGCAGCTTCCCTGTGGCCGGGAAGTGCAAACGTACACGTTTTCGGCCGAAAACGCGTTTTCCGGCGAAAACGCACACCACGGCTCTTTCTGAGAAAAAGCAAGCACGGAGGACGAGAATCGCTTTTGCCCTGCGTAGCGTTCCGGGCAGCGTGTAGAACCAGGCAGAGAAATCCCGGCTAGCAGCTTCCCTGTGGCCGGGAAGTGCAAACGTACACGTTTTCGGCCGAAAACGCGTTTTCCGGCGAAAACGAAAACCACGGCTCTTTCTGAGAAAAAGCAAGCACGGAGGACGAGAATCGCTTTTGCCCTGCGTAGCGTTCCGGGCAGCGGGTAGAACCAGGCAGAGAATTCCCGTCTAGCAGCTTCCCTGTGGCCGGGAAGTGCAAACGTACACGTTTTCGGCCGAAAATGCGTTTACCGGCGAAAAAGCACACCACGGCTCTTTCTGAGAAAAAGCAAGCACGGAGGACGAGAATCGCTTTTGCCCTGCGTAGCGTTCCGGGCAGCGGGTAGAACCAGGCAGAGAATTCCCGGCTAGCAGCTTCCCTGTGGCCGGGAAGTGCAAACGTACACGTTTTCGGCCGAAAACGCATTTTCCGGCGAAAAAGCACACCATGGCTCTTTCTGAGAAAAAGCAAGCACGGAGGACGAGAATCGCTTTTGCCCTGCGTAGCGTTCCGGGCAGCGGGTAGAACCAGGCAGCGAACTCCCTGCTATCAGCTTCCCTGTGGCGGGGAAGTGCAAACGTACACGTTTTCGGCCGAAAACGCGTTTTGCGGCGAAAACGCACACCACGGCTCTTTCTGAGATAAAGCAAGCACGGAGGACGAGAATCGCTTTTGCCCTGCGTAGCGTTCCGGGCAGCGGGTAGAACGAGGCAGAGAATTCCCGTCTAGCAGCTTCCCTGTGGCCGGGAAGTGCAAACGTACACGTTTTCGGCCGAAAACGCGTTTTCCGGCGAAAACGCACACCACGGCTCATTCTGAGAAAAAGCAAGCACGGAGGACGAGAATCGCTTTTGCCCTGCGTAACGCTCCGGGCAGAGGGTAGAACCAGGCAGAGAATTCCCGTCTAGCAGCTTCCCTGTGGCGGGGAAGTGCAAACGTACACGTTTTCGGCCGAAAACGCGTTTTCCGGCGAAAACGCACACCACGGCTCTTTCTGAGAAAAAGCAAGCACGGAGGACGAGAATCGCTTTTGCCCTGCGTAGCGTTCCGGGCAGCGGGTAGAAACAGGCAGAGAATTCCCGGCTAGCAGCTTCCCTGTGGCCGGGAAGTGCAAACGTACACGTTTTCGGCCGAAAACGCGTTTTCCGGCGAAAACGCACACCACGGCTCTTTCTGAGAAAAAGCAAGCACGGAGGACGAGAATCGCTTTTGCCCTGCGTAGCGTTCCGGGCAGCGGGTAGAACCATGCAGAGAATTCCCGGCTAGCAGCTTCCCTGTGGCCGGGAAGTGCAAACGTACACGTTTTCGGCCGAAAACGCGTTTTCCTGCGAAAACGAACACCACGGCTCTTTCTGAGAAAAAGCAAGCACGGAGGACGAGAATCGCTTTTGCCCTGCGTAGCGTTCCGGGCAGCGGGTAGAACCAGGCAGAGAATTCCCGTCTAGCAGCTTCCCTGTGGCCGGGAAGTGCAAACGTACACGTTTTCGGCCGAAAACGCGTTTTCCGGCGAAAACGCACACCACGGCTCTTTCTGAGAAAAAGCAAGCACGGAGGACGAGAATCGCTTTTGCCCTGCGTAGCGTTCCGGGCAGCGTGTAGAACCAGGCAGAGAAATCCCGGCTAGCAGCTTCCCTGTGGCCGGGAAGTGCAAACGTACACGTTTTCGGCCGAAAACGCGTTTTCCGGCGAAAACGAAAACCACGGCTCTTTCTGAGAAAAAGCAAGCACGGAGGACGAGAATCGCTTTTGCCCTGCGTAGCGTTCCGGGCAGCGGGTAGAACCAGGCAGAGAATTCCCGTCTAGCAGCTTCCCTGTGGCCGGGAAGTGCAAACGTACACGTTTTCGGCCGAAAATGCGTTTACCGGCGAAAAAGCACACCACGGCTCTTTCTGAGAAAAAGCAAGCACGGAGGACGAGAATCGCTTTTGCCCTGCGTAGCGTTCCGGGCAGCGGGTAGAACCAGGCAGAGAATTCCCGGCTAGCAGCTTCCCTGTGGCCGGGAAGTGCAAACGTACACGTTTTCGGCCGAAAACGCGTTTACCGGCGAAAACGCACACCACGGCTCTTTCTGAGAAAAAGCAAGCACGGAGGACGAGAATCGCTTTTGCCCTGCGTAGCGTTCCGGGCAGCGGGTAGAACCAGGAAGAGAATTCCCGGCTAGCAGCTTCCCTGTGGCGGGGAAGTGCAAACGTACACGTTTTCGGCCGAAAACGCGTTTTCCCGCGAAAACGCACACCACGGCTCTTTCTGAGAAAAAGCAAGCACGGAGGACGAGAATCGCTTTTGCCCTGCGTAGCGTTCCGGGCAGCGGGTAGAACCAGGCAGAGAATTCCCGTCTAGCAGCTTCCCTGTGGCCGGGAAGTGCAAACGTACACGTTTTCGGCCGAAAACGCGTTTTCTGGCGAAAACGCACACCACGGCTCTTTCTGAGAAAAAGCAAGCACGGAGGACGAGAATCGCTTTTGCCCTGCGTAGCGTTCCGGGCA
>NW_027437600.1:387500-396843 GCF_965140245.1 Athene noctua | reverse complement strand
TGGGTCAGGGTTTCGTACGTAGCAGAGCAGCTCCCTCGCTGCGATCTATTGAGAATCAGCCCTCGACACAAGCTTTTGTCGCCGTCTCTCCGCCGGCCCCTGCTGCGAGGGGGGGGGACCGGCACGGGGAGAAAGGAGCGTGTGTGGCAGGCGCCCGGGCCGCCCGGCCCGGGCCTCTCTCTCCCTCTCTCGCGCGCGCGAGGGCAAAAAAAAGGGGGGGGGTGGAGGCGCGCGCGCGGGCGCCGCCTCACCCCCGCCCCCGGGCTCCGGCCATTCCTTCCTCGCTTACCGAGCCGCGGTGGCTCGGGCGCCCTCCGCCCCCTGCCCGGGAAAAGGGGGGGCAGGGGGGGAAGCCGAGGCCGGCGGGCGCGCGCGGGCGCGTCCGCAGCCTGTCGGTGCCACAGGCTAGCGCCCCCCCCCACCCGGCGGGGCCCCTCTGGGAGGAGGGGGGCCCCGCCACCCTCCGCCTGCCCCGGGAGAGGCGCGTGGCCGCCCGGAGCGGGCAGGGGCGGGAGCAGGTGGCCCCTGGTCGCGCGACGCAGGGGTCCGGCTCTCGCTCCGTTTTTTTTAATTTTTTTTTATTTTTTTTTTATTTTTTTTTTGGGGGTAGACCTGGTGTCCCTCCCGCGGGCGGCCTCCAGCCCAAGTCCGGCCGGCCGGGTAGACCTGGTGTCCCTCCCGGCCGGGTCGACCTGGTGTCCCTCCCGCGGGCGGCCTCCAGCCCAAGTCCGGCCGGACGGGTAGACCTGGTGTCCCTCCCGGCCGGGTAGACCTGGTGTCCCTCCCGGCCGGCCGGCCGGGTAGACCTGGTGTCCCTCCCGGCCGGGTAGACCTGGTGTCCCTCCCGGCCGGCCGGCCGGGTAGACCTGGTGTCCCTCCCGGCCGGGTAGACCTGGTGTCCCTCCCGGCCGGCCGGACGGGTAGACCTGGTGTCCCTCCCGGCCGGCCGGACGGGTAGACCTGGTGTCCCTCCCGGCCGGGTAGACCTGGTGTCCCTCCCGCGGGCGGCCTCCAGCCCAAGTCCGGCCGGCCGGGTAGACCTGGTGTCCCTCCCGGCCGGGTAGACCTGGTGTCCCTCCCTGCCGGCCGGCCGGGTAGACCTGGTGTCCCTCCCGGCCGGCCGGCCGGGTAGACCTGGTGTCCCTCCCGGCCGGCCGGCCGGGTAGACCTGGTGTCCCTCCCGGCCGGGTAGACCTGGTGTCCCTCCCGGCCGGCCGGACGGGTAGACCTGGTGTCCCTCCCGGCCGGGTAGACCTGGTGTCCCTCCCGCGGGCGGCCTCCAGCCCAAGTCCGGCCGGCCGGGTAGACCTGGTGTCCCTCCCGGCCGGGTCGACCTGGTGTCCCTCCCGCGGGCGGCCTCCAGCCCAAGTCCGGCCGGACGGGTAGACCTGGTGTCCCTCCCGGCCGGGTAGACCTGGTGTCCCTCCCGCGGGCGGCCTCCAGCCCAAGTCCGGCCGGCCGGGTAGACCTGGTGTCCCTCCCGGCCGGGTAGACCTGGTGTCCCTCCCGGCCGGCCGGCCGGGTAGACCTGGTGTCCCTCCCGGCCGGGTAGACCTGGTGTCCCTCCCGGCCGGCCGGCCGGGTAGACCTGGTGTCCCTCCCGGCCGGGTAGACCTGGTGTCCCTCCCGGCCGGCCGGACGGGTAGACCTGGTGTCCCTCCCGGCCGGCCGGACGGGTAGACCTGGTGTCCCTCCCGGCCGGGTAGACCTGGTGTCCCTCCCGCGGGCGGCCTCCAGCCCAAGTCCGGCCGGCCGGGTAGACCTGGTGTCCCTCCCGGCCGGGTAGACCTGGTGTCCCTCCCTGCCGGCCGGCCGGGTAGACCTGGTGTCCCTCCCGGCCGGCCGGCCGGGTAGACCTGGTGTCCCTCCCGGCCGGCCGGCCGGGTAGACCTGGTGTCCCTCCCGGCCGGGTAGACCTGGTGTCCCTCCCGGCCGGCCGGACGGGTAGACCTGGTGTCCCTCCCGGCCGGGTAGACCTGGTGTCCCTCCCGCGGGCGGCCTCCAGCCCAAGTCCGGCCGGCCGGGTAGACCTGGTGTCCCTCCCGGCCGGGTAGACCTGGTGTCCCTCCCGGCCGGCCGGACGGGTAGACCTGGTGTCCCTCCCGGCCGGCCGGACGGGTAGACCTGGTGTCCCTCCCGGCCGGGTAGACCTGGTGTCCCTCCCGGCCGGCCGGCCGGGTAGACCTGGTGTCCCTCCCGGCCGGCCGGCCGGGTAGACCTGCCGGCCCGCAACCGGCCTGGTACCCACGTCGTACTGGCGGGGTGGATGCGGGCTCCCCAGATTTAAGCGTACGTGCTTCTCTCGGCGAGGTGCAGGGCTGCCGGTTGGCGGCGGTGGGGGTGAGAGGAGCGTGTCATTTCGGTTTTTTACCCTCCGCTCGTCCGAGATTGCAGCGCCTGTAATACAAGGCATGAAGCTGCAACCTCCCGCCCCGTGCCGTCGTCGTCTTTTCTGGGTTGCGATCGCAGCCACCACAGAAACGGGAAAAGAGAGATGAAAAGGAAAAATTAGTTGTTTTTTTTTTTTCTACAGCCGCCTCCCCCTGCGGTGCTCACGCCGCTGCCCTGCCCGGACCCGCTGGCCGCCGTGCGACCGCTGGCATCGACCGGTGTCTGCGTCCGCGTGGGGTCCCAGCACGGCCGGGTCTCTGGCCGGCATTCCCGCCACCCCCTCCCGGCAGCCCCCGCGCTCCCCGCCGCCTGCCCCTTGTGACGTCACAAGTAGCCGAGGAGGGGTAACAGGGCGCTTCCGGGCCCGGGCTCCCGAGCTGCCTGTGACGTCACGCCGTGCCCGAGCGGGCCCTGGCTTGAAGCAGGCGGCGGCTCGGGATGACACGGGCACCCGCGTAGCTCCAAGGCAGGGAGCAGGCCGTGGCCTGAGCCTCTCGCGGCGAAGTCACGCCTGGACTAGGACGTGATGGGCCTGGGCCGGGCCGTGGCTGGTGGGCTCTCACGCGAGGGGGTCTCCTGCAGCTTTCGAGCCGGTAGGCAGGCCGGCGGCGAGGCGAGGCCTGGCTTATGCAGCGCCCCTCGTGATCTCACCTTCAACTGGGGAGGCGACGGGGCCAGCGCAGCTGCCGGCTAGCGTACGGACGCGAGGGTCGGAACCGGCAGGGAAGAGTTCGGCTGAGACGGGATCGAACGCGGACCTGAAAACACGCGACGAGAATCACGAACGGAGAGGTCAAGCGGAAGCCTGACCAGCGCTAGGGCATCGATTCAGAAACGGTTCAGGAGCTCACGCTCTGCCCACGCACGTGCGCCCGCCTGCCCCGCACCCCCACAAGCTGCCCGGCCCGAAGCCGTCTGCCTGGGGCTGCCCGCGCGCGCACGCGTATACGGCCGCCCCCCATCCCGCCAAAGCCGCCCCACCCGCCACGTGCTTCTCCGTGAGACCGGCGGCGCCCCCCCAACACCGCCGCTTGGCCTGCGACGAGCCCGCCCCCCCCCCCCCCCCCCCCCCCAACCCTCCCGCCACCAGGTTCACCGTGACACCGGCCGCCCCCCCCACCCCCCAGCCCACCCACCCCCCCCCCGCCACCCCCCGCCCCATCCCACCCCCCCACCCCCCGCCCCCGCCACCCCCGGGGTTCGCGAGGAGACCGGCCGCCCCCTACCTCCGGCCCGCTTTCCACCAGCAGCAGCACATTGGCCGCTCCAGGGAAGGAAGGCGGGAGACCTTAGGACCCAGCGGCGTCGCCGCCGCCGCCTCCGTGCCGGGGGGCCCGGAGGGGCCTCCCGCCGGCGGCGGCGATGATGGGTGGCGCGTGTTTTGGACGCTGAGCCCCCGCAGCTGCCGAGTCCCTGCCGCGCCGTGCCCGCGGCCCGGCTCCCCGCCTTCCTCAGTCGGTCGCTCGGCCGCCCGCCCTCCTGCCCGCCTGCTCCGTTCCCGCCGCGGGTTGAAAGCCAAACGAACGCCGAAGGGGTGGGAGGGAGAGCAGCGACGGGGCGGGGGTGTGTGTGTAACAACAGAAACCGCTCCCCACCAACACCACCCCCCCACCACCCCCCCCCCCCCCCCCGCCCCCCCACCGCCGCAACGAGCTCTGTCGACCCCCCTGCCGACCCCCCCCCAACCCCCACCCCTCCCGCCACCAGGTCCACCGTGACACCGGCCGCCCCCTGCCACCCCCGGGGTTCGCGAGGAGACCGGCCGCCCCCTACCTCCGGCCCGCTTTCCACCAGCAGCAGCACATTGGCCGCTCCAGGGAAGGAAGGCGGGAGACCTTAGGACCCAGCGGCGTCGCCGCCGCCGCCTCCGTGCCGGGGGGCCCGGAGGGGCCTCCCGCCGGCGGCGGCGATGATGGGTGGCGCGTGTTTTGGACGCTGAGCCCCCGCAGCTGCCGAGTCCCTGCCGCGCCGTGCCCGCGGCCCGGCTCCCCGCCTTCCTCAGTCGGTCGCTCGGCCGCCCGCCCTCCTGCCCGCCTGCTCCGTTCCCGCCGCGGGTTGAAAGCCAAACGAACGCCGAAGGGGTGGGAGGGAGAGCAGCGAGGGCGGGTGGTGGTGGTGGTGGTGGTGTAACAGAAACCGCCCCCGATCCCCCACCCCCCAGCCGTAGTGCTCCGCGGCGCCGAGGAGGCTGCGGTCGGTTGGCGGCCGCACCCACCGCCCTGCAGCTCCGGAGTTGCAGCGGTGGGGCGGGGACCAACGGCTCTTCGGGCGCGCGGGCGACGGTGGGGGTCGGGGGGCTGGGGGGGGTGGGGGGCTGGGGGTGTCTGTGTGTGTGCGCGTGCGTGCGTGCGTGTGTGTGTGTGTGTGTGTCTGTGTCTGTGTGTGCGTGTGTGTGTGTGCGCGCCTGTGTCTCTCTCTCGCGCGCGCGCGCTCTCTCTCTCTCTCTCTCTCTCTCTCTCTCTGTGTCTCTGCGTGTGTGTCCGAGCTCGTGTGTGTCGCGGCGGGGGGGGGGGGGGGGGGGGAACAAACAACAAAACAACAATCCGAACAACACACACACACACACACACACGCGCGCACACACCCCCACACCCCCTATTCCCACACATAAAGCCCGGGAGCCCCCTTCCCACCCCCCCACCCCAACCCCGTCGAAAAAAACCTAAACGCGAATGCCAGCGAGCGCCTGGCAACGCCGGGACCCGGACCCGGACCCGGACCCGGACCCGGACCCGGTGAAGGGCGCCCGGTGCCCACGCCTCTGCGGCACAGCGAAAGGCGGGGGGAAAGAAACAAAATAAAAACACACACACGCACCCCCACCCCCCCCCCCACCCCCCCTCCCCCGAGACTAAAGCTAAACCCACGCTGCGAAACCAAAAGCTGAAGCCGAGGACCGCCCGGCAGCGCCGGGACCCCGACCCGGCGAAAAGCGCCCGGTTCCCGATGCGAACTCGCTCCAGCGAGACGGGCGTCTCCGTTGGGGGTGAGGTGCGGGGAACGTCGCCGCTTCTGCCGGGTCCCCTGGCAGCCGCGGGAAGCGGGGGGGGGGAGTGGCGGGCGGCGCCGTGCGGCGCGGAGTGGCGCGGCGCAGAGGGGCTGACTGGCGGCCGAGGGGGCGGGCAGCGAATGATGCCAGCGACTGCATGGCAGCCAACGGGTCGGGGCGGGGGGGTGGGGGGGCTGGTGCTGCGTGCACATGAGAGCGCGGCGGGGCGCGGGGGTGCGGGGGTGCGTTAAGAAAAAAAATTTCCCTTTTCATTTATTTTTTTTCGGATTTCATTGGCATCTATCGAAACAAAAATGTCTCGCACGACGCGGCCGCCAGGTCTACCCGCCTCCGGGGCGTGAAGCGGCCGACAGGTCTGCCCGCCTCCGGGGCGTGAGGCGGCCGTCAGGTCTACCCGCCTCCGCGGCGTGAGGCGGCCGTCAGGTCTACCCGCCTCCGCGGCGTGTGGCGGCCGTCAGGTCTACCCGCCTCCGGGGCGTGTGGCGGCCGTCAGGTCTACCCGCCTCCGGGGCGTGAGGCGGCCGTCAGGTCTACCCGCCTCCGGGGCGTGTGGCGGCCGTCAGGTCTACCCGCCTCCGGGGCGTGTGGCGGCCGTCAGGTCTACCCGCCTCCGGGGCGTGAGGCGGCCGTCAGGTCTACCCGCCTCCGGGGCGTGAGGCGGCCGTCAGGTCTACCCGCCTCCGGGGCGTGAGGCGGCCGTCAGGTCTACCCGCCTCCGGGGCGTGAGGCGGCCGTCAGGTCTACCCGCCTCCGGGGCGTGTGGCGGCCGTCAGGTCTACCCGCCTCCGGGGCGTGAGGCGGCCGTCAGGTCTACCCGCCTCCGGGGCGTGAGGCGGCCGTCAGGTCTACCCGCCTCCGGGGCGTGAGGCGGCCGTCAGGTCTACCCGCCTCCGGGGCGTGAGGCGGCCGTCAGGTCTACCCGCCTCCGGGGCGCGACGCGGCCGTCAGGTCTACCCGCCTCCGGGGCGTGAGGCGGCCGTCAGGTCTACCCGCCTCCGGGGCGTGAGGCGGCCGTCAGGTCTACCCGCTTCCGCGGCGTGAGGCGGCCGTCAGGTCTACCCGCCTCCGGGGCGTGAGGCGGCCGTCAGGTCTACCCGCCTCCGGGGCGTGAGGCGGCCGTCAGGTCTACCCGCTTCCGGGGCGTGAGGCGGCCGTCAGGTCTACCCGCCTCCGGGGCGTGAGGCGGCCGTCAGGTCTACCCGCTTCCGGGGCGTGAGGCGGCCGTCAGGTCTACCCGCCTCCGGGGCGTGTGGCGGCCGTCAGGTCTACCCGCCTCCGCGGCGTGTGGCGGCCGTCAGGTCTACCCGCTTCCGGGGCGTGAGGCGGCCGTCAGGTCTACCCGCCTCCGGGGCGTGAGGCGGCCGTCAGGTCTACCCACCTCCGAGGCGACCGGCGGTGGCCGCTAGGTGTACCCGGCTCCACGTTGCCGGCGGCCGGCTCAGCGTCCGTAGAAAGGGCTGCCAGGTCTACCCGGCTCCGTCGGGACTTAGAGCGCGGGCAGACCTGTTGGCTCCGGCAGTTCCTCCAAGGGGTCGCTGTTTCGCGCTGCCTCCAGTTAGGTCATCGTAAGAGGCGGCGTCTCTGCAGCGCCTCCCCCGCTGGCAGGCAGACACTGCCTTTAAGCGCCCCTTTCCGGCGCGGACCCATATTCTCCTTATATAGGGGCACGAGGCGTCTCTGCTCCAGACAAGCGCCACCGAGCGAGGGCACGCGGCTTAGCCGGCCAAGTGGAATGCTGGGCGGCCGCAGACGGTGGTTTCCCCCGGGGAATTGGGCACGGTTCTCAAGCCGGTGCTCTGTCAGGCGAGCGTGCACGGAACCGAGAGCACCCAGAGAGATGCCGAACGGCACGAAGCCGGGCGGCGTTGGGGCGGTCGCTGCCGAGTGGTGAGAAAAGGACGGGCAGAGGTGCACGGGAGAGGCCGAAGACCGGTGGCCGGAGGCGGCTGGCGGCACTTGAACGCTGGATACTGGGGGGGGGGAGCCGAGCTGTGAGACTACCGTGGGTGGTTACCCCCGTCCCCCCCCGGTCCCCCGAGAGCCCGATGATGGCGGAGGGGGGGAGCGCCGGTATGTGTGTTGACACAGCGGTGCTCCGTACGGTTCCAGCCCGTCGGGGGCTGTTGCCCAGCTCCTTGAGGGGGCCTTGGGGATGGGAGGAGAGGTGGCGGCGGCGGCACCTGCTCCCTTTGTTTGCCGGCCTTAAGCCGGAGCCCGTGGCATGGGCACGCCACGGTTTTGGCTGGTCGCGGTGGCCGGCAGCTGGATGCAGACGGCCCGGGGGGGGTGTGTCTCGAGCCACCGGTGGGTGGCCCCCCCCCCGGCCCCCCGAGAGCCCGACGATGGTAAGGCGAGAGGCGGCGGCGCCTCCCTGGTTCTTGGTTTACTCCTTTCGTTGCCGGTATCGTATGCCATACGTGCGGGGCGGCCTGTGGTGTCCGGCCGGCTCTCGGCGTCCCTGGTTTCTACCGGCCGGGCTCGGTGAAGGGAGGTCTGCACGGTGCTGTGAGCGAAGGCTAGTCGACTCCTCGGGTCCTTTGCTCTCTCGGCCCTAAGCCGGAGCCCGTGACATGGGCACAGCACGGTACGTTTTTGGCCGCCGGTGTTGGCTGGCAGCCGGGTGCAGATGGCCGTGGTGGGGTGTCTCGAGCCTTCAGCGGCTACCCCCCCCCCCCCACCACTCTGGTCCCCTGAGAAGCCGGATGATGGTAAGGCGAGGCGGCGGCGCCTCGGTCCTCTTTTCCGCTTTCTTTTTTTCCTGGTGCAGATGCCATACGTGGGGCGGCCTGCGGTGTCCGGTCTGCTCCTGGCGTCCCTGGTTTGTACCAGCCGGGCTCAGTGAAGGGGAGGTCTGCACGGTGCTGTGAGCGAGGTTGGTCGGCGCCTCGGTTCCTTTGCTCTCTGGCCCTAAGCCGGAGCCCGCGATGCGGGTACAGCACGTTTTTTTGTTTTTGGCCGGTGGTGGTGTCCGGCAGCCGGATGCAGATGGCCGGCGGGGTGTCCTGAGCCTTCAGCGGCTTTCCCCCGGCCCCCCGCCTGAGCTGTTCCACACCTGGCTTTTTCCCTCCGGGGTAACCTGTTCCCTGCGTTTGTTGGGCAAAGGCCGGTGGCCGGCGGCGGCCGCCGGCACTTGAACGCTGGAAGACCGGCGGAGTCGAGCCTGTCGCGGCTTTACCCCGGTCCAGCCGAGTCGGCTGAAGGGAATCCTTGTGCGTGGCGGGTGGGTGGCGGCGGTGGCGGGGCACATCCCGCGCACCCGGTCCCCCACCCCCTCGACTGGTACCGGTACGGAGGCGTAGCCTACTGAGGCTGGCCTCGGGCACGTCGGACAGGCTTCGCGGCGAGCTGGCTCTGCCGGTGTTGAAGCCGCCGGAGCACCTGTCACGGATGTCGCCCCTGCTCGCTCGCACGCAGAGCCCCGCGTCGTCCGCCCGCCCGCTTGCGGGTGGCCGAGGGCAGGCGCGCGGTGGCTGTCGCTGTCCCAGGACCCGTGGCCGTTGTGGCCTTCGCTGATCGATGAGGCACTTGGGGTCGCGTCGGAAAGGGCCCCCGGCGGGCCGGCTCTGCTGTACTCCCCGTAATAGGGAGCCGCGGTGGCGTCCGGTGTTCAGGCAGGGCGGTCTCCTTTCCAATTCGCTTCCCCGCTGTGAGCGAGGTATCGTCCTAGTCTCTTCCCCCCCCCGAGCGAGAAGGGGGCCGTGGCGACGGCGGCGAGGCGCGTGCCTCCCCCGTGTCACCTCACCCTGTCCTGCTGCCGCTCGGCGCGGGGGGGGGTTTCCTGGGCCTTCCTTACCGAACCAGGCTGTGTGACAGCCGCGTGGCCCCGCGAGCCACCAGGTGTCCTAAACCACGCCGAGGCGCCGGTGCCGACCTCGGTCCGGGTGCCCGTGGGTGCCGGCCGCAAGCAGCGCTGGGCGGCGAGGGCGGTCGAGCCGCGAAAGA
>NW_027437600.1:367500-375000 GCF_965140245.1 Athene noctua | reverse complement strand
GACCTGGTGTCCCTCCCGCGGGCGGCCTCCAGCCCAAGTCCGGCCGGACGGGTAGACCTGGTGTCCCTCCCGGCCGGGTAGACCTGGTGTCCCTCCCGCGGGCGGCCTCCAGCCCAAGTCCGGCCGGCCGGGTAGACCTGGTGTCCCTCCCGGCCGGGTAGACCTGGTGTCCCTCCCGGCCGGCCGGCCGGGTAGACCTGGTGTCCCTCCCGGCCGGGTAGACCTGGTGTCCCTCCCGGCCGGCCGGCCGGGTAGACCTGGTGTCCCTCCCGGCCGGGTAGACCTGGTGTCCCTCCCGGCCGGCCGGACGGGTAGACCTGGTGTCCCTCCCGGCCGGCCGGACGGGTAGACCTGGTGTCCCTCCCGGCCGGGTAGACCTGGTGTCCCTCCCGCGGGCGGCCTCCAGCCCAAGTCCGGCCGGCCGGGTAGACCTGGTGTCCCTCCCGGCCGGGTAGACCTGGTGTCCCTCCCTGCCGGCCGGCCGGGTAGACCTGGTGTCCCTCCCGGCCGGCCGGCCGGGTAGACCTGGTGTCCCTCCCGGCCGGCCGGCCGGGTAGACCTGGTGTCCCTCCCGGCCGGGTAGACCTGGTGTCCCTCCCGGCCGGCCGGACGGGTAGACCTGGTGTCCCTCCCGGCCGGGTAGACCTGGTGTCCCTCCCGCGGGCGGCCTCCAGCCCAAGTCCGGCCGGCCGGGTAGACCTGGTGTCCCTCCCGGCCGGGTAGACCTGGTGTCCCTCCCGGCCGGCCGGACGGGTAGACCTGGTGTCCCTCCCGGCCGGCCGGACGGGTAGACCTGGTGTCCCTCCCGGCCGGGTAGACCTGGTGTCCCTCCCGGCCGGCCGGCCGGGTAGACCTGGTGTCCCTCCCGGCCGGCCGGCCGGGTAGACCTGCCGGCCCGCAACCGGCCTGGTACCCACGTCGTACTGGCGGGGTGGATGCGGGCTCCCCAGATTTAAGCGTACGTGCTTCTCTCGGCGAGGTGCAGGGCTGCCGGTTGGCGGCGGTGGGGGTGAGAGGAGCGTGTCATTTCGGTTTTTTACCCTCCGCTCGTCCGAGATTGCAGCGCCTGTAATACAAGGCATGAAGCTGCAACCTCCCGCCCCGTGCCGTCGTCGTCTTTTCTGGGTTGCGATCGCAGCCACCACAGAAACGGGAAAAGAGAGATGAAAAGGAAAAATTAGTTGTTTTTTTTTTTTCTACAGCCGCCTCCCCCTGCGGTGCTCACGCCGCTGCCCTGCCCGGACCCGCTGGCCGCCGTGCGACCGCTGGCATCGACCGGTGTCTGCGTCCGCGTGGGGTCCCAGCACGGCCGGGTCTCTGGCCGGCATTCCCGCCACCCCCTCCCGGCAGCCCCCGCGCTCCCCGCCGCCTGCCCCTTGTGACGTCACAAGTAGCCGAGGAGGGGTAACAGGGCGCTTCCGGGCCCGGGCTCCCGAGCTGCCTGTGACGTCACGCCGTGCCCGAGCGGGCCCTGGCTTGAAGCAGGCGGCGGCTCGGGATGACACGGGCACCCGCGTAGCTCCAAGGCAGGGAGCAGGCCGTGGCCTGAGCCTCTCGCGGCGAAGTCACGCCTGGACTAGGACGTGATGGGCCTGGGCCGGGCCGTGGCTGGTGGGCTCTCACGCGAGGGGGTCTCCTGCAGCTTTCGAGCCGGTAGGCAGGCCGGCGGCGAGGCGAGGCCTGGCTTATGCAGCGCCCCTCGTGATCTCACCTTCAACTGGGGAGGCGACGGGGCCAGCGCAGCTGCCGGCTAGCGTACGGACGCGAGGGTCGGAACCGGCAGGGAAGAGTTCGGCTGAGACGGGATCGAACGCGGACCTGAAAACACGCGACGAGAATCACGAACGGAGAGGTCAAGCGGAAGCCTGACCAGCGCTAGGGCATCGATTCAGAAACGGTTCAGGAGCTCACGCTCTGCCCACGCACGTGCGCCCGCCTGCCCCGCACCCCCACAAGCTGCCCGGCCCGAAGCCGTCTGCCTGGGGCTGCCCGCGCGCGCACGCGTATACGGCCGCCCCCCATCCCGCCAAAGCCGCCCCACCCGCCACGTGCTTCTCCGTGAGACCGGCGGCGCCCCCCCAACACCGCCGCTTGGCCCGCGACGAGCCCGCCCCCCCCCCCCCCCCCCCCCCCAACCCTCCCGCCACCAGGTTCACCGTGACACCGGCCGCCCCCCCCACCCCCCAGCCCACCCACCCCCCCCCCGCCACCCCCCGCCCCATCCCACCCCCCCACCCCCCGCCCCCGCCACCCCCGGGGTTCGCGAGGAGACCGGCCGCCCCCTACCTCCGGCCCGCTTTCCACCAGCAGCAGCACATTGGCCGCTCCAGGGAAGGAAGGCGGGAGACCTTAGGACCCAGCGGCGTCGCCGCCGCCGCCTCCGTGCCGGGGGGCCCGGAGGGGCCTCCCGCCGGCGGCGGCGATGATGGGTGGCGCGTGTTTTGGACGCTGAGCCCCCGCAGCTGCCGAGTCCCTGCCGCGCCGTGCCCGCGGCCCGGCTCCCCGCCTTCCTCAGTCGGTCGCTCGGCCGCCCGCCCTCCTGCCCGCCTGCTCCGTTCCCGCCGCGGGTTGAAAGCCAAACGAACGCCGAAGGGGTGGGAGGGAGAGCAGCGACGGGGCGGGGGTGTGTGTGTAACAACAGAAACCGCTCCCCACCAACACCACCCCCCCACCACCCCCCCCCCCCCCCCCGCCCCCCCACCGCCGCAACGAGCTCTGTCGACCCCCCTGCCGACCCCCCCCCAACCCCCACCCCTCCCGCCACCAGGTCCACCGTGACACCGGCCGCCCCCTGCCACCCCCGGGGTTCGCGAGGAGACCGGCCGCCCCCTACCTCCGGCCCGCTTTCCACCAGCAGCAGCACATTGGCCGCTCCAGGGAAGGAAGGCGGGAGACCTTAGGACCCAGCGGCGTCGCCGCCGCCGCCTCCGTGCCGGGGGGCCCGGAGGGGCCTCCCGCCGGCGGCGGCGATGATGGGTGGCGCGTGTTTTGGACGCTGAGCCCCCGCAGCTGCCGAGTCCCTGCCGCGCCGTGCCCGCGGCCCGGCTCCCCGCCTTCCTCAGTCGGTCGCTCGGCCGCCCGCCCTCCTGCCCGCCTGCTCCGTTCCCGCCGCGGGTTGAAAGCCAAACGAACGCCGACCGAAGGGGTGGGAGGGAGAGCAGCGAGGGCGGGTGGTGGTGGTGGTGGTGGTGTAACAGAAACCGCCCCCGATCCCCCACCCCCCAGCCGTAGTGCTCCGCGGCGCCGAGGAGGCTGCGGTCGGTTGGCGGCCGCACCCACCGCCCTGCAGCTCCGGAGTTGCAGCGGTGGGGCGGGGACCAACGGCTCTTCGGGCGCGCGGGCGACGGTGGGGGTCGGGGGGCTGGGGGGGGTGGGGGGCTGGGGGTGTCTGTGTGTGTGCGCGTGCGTGCGTGCGTGTGTGTGTGTGTGTCTGTGTCTGTGTGTGCGTGTGTGTGTGTGCGCGCCTGTGTCTCTCTCTCGCGCGCGCGCGCTCTCTCTCTCTCTCTCTCTCTCTCTCTCTCTGTGTCTCTGCGTGTGTGTCCGAGCTCGTGTGTGTCGCGGCGGGGGGGGGGGGGGGGGGGGAACAAACAACAAAACAACAATCCGAACAACACACACACACACACACACACGCGCGCACACACCCCCACACCCCCTATTCCCACACATAAAGCCCGGGAGCCCCCTTCCCACCCCCCCACCCCAACCCCGTCGAAAAAAACCTAAACGCGAATGCCAGCGAGCGCCTGGCAACGCCGGGACCCGGACCCGGACCCGGACCCGGACCCGGACCCGGTGAAGGGCGCCCGGTGCCCACGCCTCTGCGGCACAGCGAAAGGCGGGGGGAAAGAAACAAAATAAAAACACACACACGCACCCCCACCCCCCCCCCCACCCCCCCTCCCCCGAGACTAAAGCTAAACCCACGCTGCGAAACCAAAAGCTGAAGCCGAGGACCGCCCGGCAGCGCCGGGACCCCGACCCGGCGAAAAGCGCCCGGTTCCCGATGCGAACTCGCTCCAGCGAGACGGGCGTCTCCGTTGGGGGTGAGGTGCGGGGAACGTCGCCGCTTCTGCCGGGTCCCCTGGCAGCCGCGGGAAGCGGGGGGGGGGAGTGGCGGGCGGCGCCGTGCGGCGCGGAGTGGCGCGGCGCAGAGGGGCTGACTGGCGGCCGAGGGGGCGGGCAGCGAATGATGCCAGCGACTGCATGGCAGCCAACGGGTCGGGGCGGGGGGGTGGGGGGGCTGGTGCTGCGTGCACATGAGAGCGCGGCGGGGCGCGGGGGTGCGGGGGTGCGTTAAGAAAAAAAATTTCCCTTTTCATTTATTTTTTTTCGGATTTCATTGGCATCTATCGAAACAAAAATGTCTCGCACGACGCGGCCGCCAGGTCTACCCGCCTCCGGGGCGTGAAGCGGCCGACAGGTCTGCCCGCCTCCGGGGCGTGAGGCGGCCGTCAGGTCTACCCGCCTCCGCGGCGTGAGGCGGCCGTCAGGTCTACCCGCCTCCGCGGCGTGTGGCGGCCGTCAGGTCTACCCGCCTCCGGGGCGTGTGGCGGCCGTCAGGTCTACCCGCCTCCGGGGCGTGAGGCGGCCGTCAGGTCTACCCGCCTCCGGGGCGTGTGGCGGCCGTCAGGTCTACCCGCCTCCGGGGCGTGTGGCGGCCGTCAGGTCTACCCGCCTCCGGGGCGTGAGGCGGCCGTCAGGTCTACCCGCCTCCGGGGCGTGAGGCGGCCGTCAGGTCTACCCGCCTCCGGGGCGTGAGGCGGCCGTCAGGTCTACCCGCCTCCGGGGCGTGTGGCGGCCGTCAGGTCTACCCGCCTCCGGGGCGTGAGGCGGCCGTCAGGTCTACCCGCCTCCGGGGCGTGAGGCGGCCGTCAGGTCTACCCGCCTCCGGGGCGTGAGGCGGCCGTCAGGTCTACCCGCCTCCGGGGCGTGAGGCGGCCGTCAGGTCTACCCGCCTCCGGGGCGCGACGCGGCCGTCAGGTCTACCCGCCTCCGGGGCGTGAGGCGGCCGTCAGGTCTACCCGCCTCCGGGGCGTGAGGCGGCCGTCAGGTCTACCCGCTTCCGCGGCGTGAGGCGGCCGTCAGGTCTACCCGCCTCCGGGGCGTGAGGCGGCCGTCAGGTCTACCCGCCTCCGGGGCGTGAGGCGGCCGTCAGGTCTACCCGCTTCCGGGGCGTGAGGCGGCCGTCAGGTCTACCCGCCTCCGGGGCGTGAGGCGGCCGTCAGGTCTACCCGCTTCCGGGGCGTGAGGCGGCCGTCAGGTCTACCCGCCTCCGGGGCGTGTGGCGGCCGTCAGGTCTACCCGCCTCCGCGGCGTGTGGCGGCCGTCAGGTCTACCCGCTTCCGGGGCGTGAGGCGGCCGTCAGGTCTACCCGCCTCCGGGGCGTGAGGCGGCCGTCAGGTCTACCCACCTCCGAGGCGACCGGCGGTGGCCGCTAGGTGTACCCGGCTCCACGTTGCCGGCGGCCGGCTCAGCGTCCGTAGAAAGGGCTGCCAGGTCTACCCGGCTCCGTCGGGACTTAGAGCGCGGGCAGACCTGTTGGCTCCGGCAGTTCCTCCAAGGGGTCGCTGTTTCGCGCTGCCTCCAGTTAGGTCATCGTAAGAGGCGGCGTCTCTGCAGCGCCTCCCCCGCTGGCAGGCAGACACTGCCTTTAAGCGCCCCTTTCCGGCGCGGACCCATATTCTCCTTATATAGGGGCACGAGGCGTCTCTGCTCCAGACAAGCGCCACCGAGCGAGGGCACGCGGCTTAGCCGGCCAAGTGGAATGCTGGGCGGCCGCAGACGGTGGTTTCCCCCGGGGAATTGGGCACGGTTCTCAAGCCGGTGCTCTGTCAGGCGAGCGTGCACGGAACCGAGAGCACCCAGAGAGATGCCGAACGGCACGAAGCCGGGCGGCGTTGGGGCGGTCGCTGCCGAGTGGTGAGAAAAGGACGGGCAGAGGTGCACGGGAGAGGCCGAAGACCGGTGGCCGGAGGCGGCTGGCGGCACTTGAACGCTGGATACTGGGGGGGGGGAGCCGAGCTGTGAGACTACCGTGGGTGGTTACCCCCGTCCCCCCCCGGTCCCCCGAGAGCCCGATGATGGCGGAGGGGGGGAGCGCCGGTATGTGTGTTGACACAGCGGTGCTCCGTACGGTTCCAGCCCGTCGGGGGCTGTTGCCCAGCTCCTTGAGGGGGCCTTGGGGATGGGAGGAGAGGTGGCGGCGGCGGCACCTGCTCCCTTTGTTTGCCGGCCTTAAGCCGGAGCCCGTGGCATGGGCACGCCACGGTTTTGGCTGGTCGCGGTGGCCGGCAGCTGGATGCAGACGGCCCGGGGGGGGTGTGTCTCGAGCCACCGGTGGGTGGCCCCCCCCCCGGCCCCCCGAGAGCCCGACGATGGTAAGGCGAGAGGCGGCGGCGCCTCCCTGGTTCTTGGTTTACTCCTTTCGTTGCCGGTATCGTATGCCATACGTGCGGGGCGGCCTGTGGTGTCCGGCCGGCTCTCGGCGTCCCTGGTTTCTACCGGCCGGGCTCGGTGAAGGGAGGTCTGCACGGTGCTGTGAGCGAAGGCTAGTCGACTCCTCGGGTCCTTTGCTCTCTCGGCCCTAAGCCGGAGCCCGTGACATGGGCACAGCACGGTACGTTTTTGGCCGCCGGTGTTGGCTGGCAGCCGGGTGCAGATGGCCGTGGTGGGGTGTCTCGAGCCTTCAGCGGCTACCCCCCCCCCCCCACCACTCTGGTCCCCTGAGAAGCCGGATGATGGTAAGGCGAGGCGGCGGCGCCTCGGTCCTCTTTTCCGCTTTCTTTTTTTCCTGGTGCAGATGCCATACGTGGGGCGGCCTGCGGTGTCCGGTCTGCTCCTGGCGTCCCTGGTTTGTACCAGCCGGGCTCAGTGAAGGGGAGGTCTGCACGGTGCTGTGAGCGAGGTTGGTCGGCGCCTCGGTTCCTTTGCTCTCTGGCCCTAAGCCGGAGCCCGCGATGCGGGTACAGCACGTTTTTTTGTTTTTGGCCGGTGGTGGTGTCCGGCAGCCGGATGCAGATGGCCGGCGGGGTGTCCTGAGCCTTCAGCGGCTTTCCCCCGGCCCCCCGCCTGAGCTGTTCCACACCTGGCTTTTTCCCTCCGGGGTAACCTGTTCCCTGCGTTTGTTGGGCAAAGGCCGGTGGCCGGCGGCGGCCGCCGGCACTTGAACGCTGGAAGACCGGCGGAGTCGAGCCTGTCGCGGCTTTACCCCGGTCCAGCCGAGTCGGCTGAAGGGAATCCTTGTGCGTGGCGGGTGGGTGGCGGCGGTGGCGGGGCACATCCCGCGCACCCGGTCCCCCACCCCCTCGACTGGTACCGGTACGGAGGCGTAGCCTACTGAGGCTGGCCTCGGGCACGTCGGACAGGCTTCGCGGCGAGCCGGCTCTGCCGGTGTTGAAGCCGCCGGAGCACCTGTCACGGATGTCGCCCCTGCTCGCTCGCACGCAGAGCCCCGCGTCGTCCGCCCGCCCGCTTGCGGGTGGCCGAGGGCAGGCGCGC
>NW_027437600.1:342500-350000 GCF_965140245.1 Athene noctua | reverse complement strand
CGGCCGGGTAGACCTGGTGTCCCTCCCGGCCGGCCGGACGGGTAGACCTGGTGTCCCTCCCGGCCGGCCGGACGGGTAGACCTGGTGTCCCTCCCGGCCGGGTAGACCTGGTGTCCCTCCCGCGGGCGGCCTCCAGCCCAAGTCCGGCCGGCCGGGTAGACCTGGTGTCCCTCCCGGCCGGGTAGACCTGGTGTCCCTCCCTGCCGGCCGGCCGGGTAGACCTGGTGTCCCTCCCGGCCGGCCGGCCGGGTAGACCTGGTGTCCCTCCCGGCCGGCCGGCCGGGTAGACCTGGTGTCCCTCCCGGCCGGGTAGACCTGGTGTCCCTCCCGGCCGGCCGGACGGGTAGACCTGGTGTCCCTCCCGGCCGGGTAGACCTGGTGTCCCTCCCGCGGGCGGCCTCCAGCCCAAGTCCGGCCGGCCGGGTAGACCTGGTGTCCCTCCCGGCCGGGTAGACCTGGTGTCCCTCCCGGCCGGCCGGACGGGTAGACCTGGTGTCCCTCCCGGCCGGCCGGACGGGTAGACCTGGTGTCCCTCCCGGCCGGGTAGACCTGGTGTCCCTCCCGGCCGGCCGGCCGGGTAGACCTGGTGTCCCTCCCGGCCGGCCGGCCGGGTAGACCTGCCGGCCCGCAACCGGCCTGGTACCCACGTCGTACTGGCGGGGTGGATGCGGGCTCCCCAGATTTAAGCGTACGTGCTTCTCTCGGCGAGGTGCAGGGCTGCCGGTTGGCGGCGGTGGGGGTGAGAGGAGCGTGTCATTTCGGTTTTTTACCCTCCGCTCGTCCGAGATTGCAGCGCCTGTAATACAAGGCATGAAGCTGCAACCTCCCGCCCCGTGCCGTCGTCGTCTTTTCTGGGTTGCGATCGCAGCCACCACAGAAACGGGAAAAGAGAGATGAAAAGGAAAAATTAGTTGTTTTTTTTTTTTCTACAGCCGCCTCCCCCTGCGGTGCTCACGCCGCTGCCCTGCCCGGACCCGCTGGCCGCCGTGCGACCGCTGGCATCGACCGGTGTCTGCGTCCGCGTGGGGTCCCAGCACGGCCGGGTCTCTGGCCGGCATTCCCGCCACCCCCTCCCGGCAGCCCCCGCGCTCCCCGCCGCCTGCCCCTTGTGACGTCACAAGTAGCCGAGGAGGGGTAACAGGGCGCTTCCGGGCCCGGGCTCCCGAGCTGCCTGTGACGTCACGCCGTGCCCGAGCGGGCCCTGGCTTGAAGCAGGCGGCGGCTCGGGATGACACGGGCACCCGCGTAGCTCCAAGGCAGGGAGCAGGCCGTGGCCTGAGCCTCTCGCGGCGAAGTCACGCCTGGACTAGGACGTGATGGGCCTGGGCCGGGCCGTGGCTGGTGGGCTCTCACGCGAGGGGGTCTCCTGCAGCTTTCGAGCCGGTAGGCAGGCCGGCGGCGAGGCGAGGCCTGGCTTATGCAGCGCCCCTCGTGATCTCACCTTCAACTGGGGAGGCGACGGGGCCAGCGCAGCTGCCGGCTAGCGTACGGACGCGAGGGTCGGAACCGGCAGGGAAGAGTTCGGCTGAGACGGGATCGAACGCGGACCTGAAAACACGCGACGAGAATCACGAACGGAGAGGTCAAGCGGAAGCCTGACCAGCGCTAGGGCATCGATTCAGAAACGGTTCAGGAGCTCACGCTCTGCCCACGCACGTGCGCCCGCCTGCCCCGCACCCCCACAAGCTGCCCGGCCCGAAGCCGTCTGCCTGGGGCTGCCCGCGCGCGCACGCGTATACGGCCGCCCCCCATCCCGCCAAAGCCGCCCCACCCGCCACGTGCTTCTCCGTGAGACCGGCGGCGCCCCCCCAACACCGCCGCTTGGCCCGCGACGAGCCCGCCCCCCCCCCCCCCCCCCCCCCAACCCTCCCGCCACCAGGTTCACCGTGACACCGGCCGCCCCCCCCACCCCCCAGCCCACCCACCCCCCCCCCGCCACCCCCCGCCCCATCCCACCCCCCCACCCCCCGCCCCCGCCACCCCCGGGGTTCGCGAGGAGACCGGCCGCCCCCTACCTCCGGCCCGCTTTCCACCAGCAGCAGCACATTGGCCGCTCCAGGGAAGGAAGGCGGGAGACCTTAGGACCCAGCGGCGTCGCCGCCGCCGCCTCCGTGCCGGGGGGCCCGGAGGGGCCTCCCGCCGGCGGCGGCGATGATGGGTGGCGCGTGTTTTGGACGCTGAGCCCCCGCAGCTGCCGAGTCCCTGCCGCGCCGTGCCCGCGGCCCGGCTCCCCGCCTTCCTCAGTCGGTCGCTCGGCCGCCCGCCCTCCTGCCCGCCTGCTCCGTTCCCGCCGCGGGTTGAAAGCCAAACGAACGCCGAAGGGGTGGGAGGGAGAGCAGCGACGGGGCGGGGGTGTGTGTGTAACAACAGAAACCGCTCCCCACCAACACCACCCCCCCACCACCCCCCCCCCCCCCCCCGCCCCCCCACCGCCGCAACGAGCTCTGTCGACCCCCCTGCCGACCCCCCCCCAACCCCCACCCCTCCCGCCACCAGGTCCACCGTGACACCGGCCGCCCCCTGCCACCCCCGGGGTTCGCGAGGAGACCGGCCGCCCCCTACCTCCGGCCCGCTTTCCACCAGCAGCAGCACATTGGCCGCTCCAGGGAAGGAAGGCGGGAGACCTTAGGACCCAGCGGCGTCGCCGCCGCCGCCTCCGTGCCGGGGGGCCCGGAGGGGCCTCCCGCCGGCGGCGGCGATGATGGGTGGCGCGTGTTTTGGACGCTGAGCCCCCGCAGCTGCCGAGTCCCTGCCGCGCCGTGCCCGCGGCCCGGCTCCCCGCCTTCCTCAGTCGGTCGCTCGGCCGCCCGCCCTCCTGCCCGCCTGCTCCGTTCCCGCCGCGGGTTGAAAGCCAAACGAACGCCGAAGGGGTGGGAGGGAGAGCAGCGAGGGCGGGTGGTGGTGGTGGTGGTGGTGTAACAGAAACCGCCCCCGATCCCCCACCCCCCAGCCGTAGTGCTCCGCGGCGCCGAGGAGGCTGCGGTCGGTTGGCGGCCGCACCCACCGCCCTGCAGCTCCGGAGTTGCAGCGGTGGGGCGGGGACCAACGGCTCTTCGGGCGCGCGGGCGACGGTGGGGGTCGGGGGGCTGGGGGGGGTGGGGGGCTGGGGGTGTCTGTGTGTGTGCGCGTGCGTGCGTGCGTGTGTGTGTGTGTGTGTGTCTGTGTCTGTGTGTGCGTGTGTGTGTGTGCGCGCCTGTGTCTCTCTCTCGCGCGCGCGCGCTCTCTCTCTCTCTCTCTCTCTCTCTGTGTCTCTGCGTGTGTGTCCGAGCTCGTGTGTGTCGCGGCGGGGGGGGGGGGGGGGGGGGAACAAACAACAAAACAACAATCCGAACAACACACACACACACACACACACGCGCGCACACACCCCCACACCCCCTATTCCCACACATAAAGCCCGGGAGCCCCCTTCCCACCCCCCCACCCCAACCCCGTCGAAAAAAACCTAAACGCGAATGCCAGCGAGCGCCTGGCAACGCCGGGACCCGGACCCGGACCCGGACCCGGACCCGGACCCGGTGAAGGGCGCCCGGTGCCCACGCCTCTGCGGCACAGCGAAAGGCGGGGGGAAAGAAACAAAATAAAAACACACACACGCACCCCCACCCCCCCCCCCACCCCCCCTCCCCCGAGACTAAAGCTAAACCCACGCTGCGAAACCAAAAGCTGAAGCCGAGGACCGCCCGGCAGCGCCGGGACCCCGACCCGGCGAAAAGCGCCCGGTTCCCGATGCGAACTCGCTCCAGCGAGACGGGCGTCTCCGTTGGGGGTGAGGTGCGGGGAACGTCGCCGCTTCTGCCGGGTCCCCTGGCAGCCGCGGGAAGCGGGGGGGGGGAGTGGCGGGCGGCGCCGTGCGGCGCGGAGTGGCGCGGCGCAGAGGGGCTGACTGGCGGCCGAGGGGGCGGGCAGCGAATGATGCCAGCGACTGCATGGCAGCCAACGGGTCGGGGCGGGGGGGTGGGGGGGCTGGTGCTGCGTGCACATGAGAGCGCGGCGGGGCGCGGGGGTGCGGGGGTGCGTTAAGAAAAAAAATTTCCCTTTTCATTTATTTTTTTTCGGATTTCATTGGCATCTATCGAAACAAAAATGTCTCGCACGACGCGGCCGCCAGGTCTACCCGCCTCCGGGGCGTGAAGCGGCCGACAGGTCTGCCCGCCTCCGGGGCGTGAGGCGGCCGTCAGGTCTACCCGCCTCCGCGGCGTGAGGCGGCCGTCAGGTCTACCCGCCTCCGCGGCGTGTGGCGGCCGTCAGGTCTACCCGCCTCCGGGGCGTGAGGCGGCCGTCAGGTCTACCCGCCTCCGGGGCGTGAGGCGGCCGTCAGGTCTACCCGCCTCCGGGGCGTGAGGCGGCCGTCAGGTCTACCCGCCTCCGGGGCGTGAGGCGGCCGTCAGGTCTACCCGCCTCCGGGGCGTGTGGCGGCCGTCAGGTCTACCCGCCTCCGGGGCGTGAGGCGGCCGTCAGGTCTACCCGCCTCCGGGGCGTGAGGCGGCCGTCAGGTCTACCCGCCTCCGGGGCGCGACGCGGCCGTCAGGTCTACCCGCCTCCGGGGCGTGAGGCGGCCGTCAGGTCTACCCGCCTCCGGGGCGTGAGGCGGCCGTCAGGTCTACCCGCTTCCGCGGCGTGAGGCGGCCGTCAGGTCTACCCGCCTCCGGGGCGTGAGGCGGCCGTCAGGTCTACCCGCCTCCGGGGCGTGAGGCGGCCGTCAGGTCTACCCGCTTCCGGGGCGTGAGGCGGCCGTCAGGTCTACCCGCCTCCGGGGCGTGAGGCGGCCGTCAGGTCTACCCGCTTCCGGGGCGTGAGGCGGCCGTCAGGTCTACCCGCCTCCGGGGCGTGTGGCGGCCGTCAGGTCTACCCGCCTCCGCGGCGTGTGGCGGCCGTCAGGTCTACCCGCTTCCGGGGCGTGAGGCGGCCGTCAGGTCTACCCGCCTCCGGGGCGTGAGGCGGCCGTCAGGTCTACCCACCTCCGAGGCGACCGGCGGTGGCCGCTAGGTGTACCCGGCTCCACGTTGCCGGCGGCCGGCTCAGCGTCCGTAGAAAGGGCTGCCAGGTCTACCCGGCTCCGTCGGGACTTAGAGCGCGGGCAGACCTGTTGGCTCCGGCAGTTCCTCCAAGGGGTCGCTGTTTCGCGCTGCCTCCAGTTAGGTCATCGTAAGAGGCGGCGTCTCTGCAGCGCCTCCCCCGCTGGCAGGCAGACACTGCCTTTAAGCGCCCCTTTCCGGCGCGGACCCATATTCTCCTTATATAGGGGCACGAGGCGTCTCTGCTCCAGACAAGCGCCACCGAGCGAGGGCACGCGGCTTAGCCGGCCAAGTGGAATGCTGGGCGGCCGCAGACGGTGGTTTCCCCCGGGGAATTGGGCACGGTTCTCAAGCCGGTGCTCTGTCAGGCGAGCGTGCACGGAACCGAGAGCACCCAGAGAGATGCCGAACGGCACGAAGCCGGGCGGCGTTGGGGCGGTCGCTGCCGAGTGGTGAGAAAAGGACGGGCAGAGGTGCACGGGAGAGGCCGAAGACCGGTGGCCGGAGGCGGCTGGCGGCACTTGAACGCTGGATACTGGGGGGGGGGAGCCGAGCTGTGAGACTACCGTGGGTGGTTACCCCCGTCCCCCCCCGGTCCCCCGAGAGCCCGATGATGGCGGAGGGGGGGAGCGCCGGTATGTGTGTTGACACAGCGGTGCTCCGTACGGTTCCAGCCCGTCGGGGGCTGTTGCCCAGCTCCTTGAGGGGGCCTTGGGGATGGGAGGAGAGGTGGCGGCGGCGGCACCTGCTCCCTTTGTTTGCCGGCCTTAAGCCGGAGCCCGTGGCATGGGCACGCCACGGTTTTGGCTGGTCGCGGTGGCCGGCAGCTGGATGCAGACGGCCCGGGGGGGGTGTGTCTCGAGCCACCGGTGGGTGGCCCCCCCCCCGGCCCCCCGAGAGCCCGACGATGGTAAGGCGAGAGGCGGCGGCGCCTCCCTGGTTCTTGGTTTACTCCTTTCGTTGCCGGTATCGTATGCCATACGTGCGGGGCGGCCTGTGGTGTCCGGCCGGCTCTCGGCGTCCCTGGTTTCTACCGGCCGGGCTCGGTGAAGGGAGGTCTGCACGGTGCTGTGAGCGAAGGCTAGTCGACTCCTCGGGTCCTTTGCTCTCTCGGCCCTAAGCCGGAGCCCGTGACATGGGCACAGCACGGTACGTTTTTGGCCGCCGGTGTTGGCTGGCAGCCGGGTGCAGATGGCCGTGGTGGGGTGTCTCGAGCCTTCAGCGGCTACCCCCCCCCCCCCACCACTCTGGTCCCCTGAGAAGCCGGATGATGGTAAGGCGAGGCGGCGGCGCCTCGGTCCTCTTTTCCGCTTTCTTTTTTTCCTGGTGCAGATGCCATACGTGGGGCGGCCTGCGGTGTCCGGTCTGCTCCTGGCGTCCCTGGTTTGTACCAGCCGGGCTCAGTGAAGGGGAGGTCTGCACGGTGCTGTGAGCGAGGTTGGTCGGCGCCTCGGTTCCTTTGCTCTCTGGCCCTAAGCCGGAGCCCGCGATGCGGGTACAGCACGTTTTTTTGTTTTTGGCCGGTGGTGGTGTCCGGCAGCCGGATGCAGATGGCCGGCGGGGTGTCCTGAGCCTTCAGCGGCTTTCCCCCGGCCCCCCGCCTGAGCTGTTCCACACCTGGCTTTTTCCCTCCGGGGTAACCTGTTCCCTGCGTTTGTTGGGCAAAGGCCGGTGGCCGGCGGCGGCCGCCGGCACTTGAACGCTGGAAGACCGGCGGAGTCGAGCCTGTCGCGGCTTTACCCCGGTCCAGCCGAGTCGGCTGAAGGGAATCCTTGTGCGTGGCGGGTGGGTGGCGGCGGTGGCGGGGCACATCCCGCGCACCCGGTCCCCCACCCCCTCGACTGGTACCGGTACGGAGGCGTAGCCTACTGAGGCTGGCCTCGGGCACGTCGGACAGGCTTCGCGGCGAGCCGGCTCTGCCGGTGTTGAAGCCGCCGGAGCACCTGTCACGGATGTCGCCCCTGCTCGCTCGCACGCAGAGCCCCGCGTCGTCCGCCCGCCCGCTTGCGGGTGGCCGAGGGCAGGCGCGCGGTGGCTGTCGCTGTCCCAGGACCCGTGGCCGTTGTGGCCTTCGCTGATCGATGAGGCACTTGGGGTCGCGTCGGAAAGGGCCCCCGGCGGGCCGGCTCTGCTGTACTCCCCGTAATAGGGAGCCGCGGTGGCGTCCGGTGTTCAGGCAGGGCGGTCTCCTTTCCAATTCGCTTCCCCGCTGTGAGCGAGGTATCGTCCTAGTCTCTTCCCCCCCCCGAGCGAGAAGGGGGCCGTGGCGACGGCGGCGAGGCGCGTGCCTCCCCCGTGTCACCTCACCCTGTCCTGCTGCCGCTCGGCGCGGGGGGGGGTTTCCTGGGCCTTCCTTACCGAACCAGGCTGTGTGACAGCCGCGTGGCCCCGCGAGCCACCAGGTGTCCTAAACCACGCCGAGGCGCCGGTGCCGACCTCGGTCCGGGTGCCCGTGGGTGCCGGCCGCAAGCAGCGCTGGGCG
>NW_027437600.1:322500-330000 GCF_965140245.1 Athene noctua | reverse complement strand
TTTTACCCTCCGCTCGTCCGAGATTGCAGCGCCTGTAATACAAGGCATGAAGCTGCAACCTCCCGCCCCGTGCCGTCGTCGTCTTTTCTGGGTTGCGATCGCAGCCACCACAGAAACGGGAAAAGAGAGATGAAAAGGAAAAATTAGTTGTTTTTTTTTTTTCTACAGCCGCCTCCCCCTGCGGTGCTCACGCCGCTGCCCTGCCCGGACCCGCTGGCCGCCGTGCGACCGCTGGCATCGACCGGTGTCTGCGTCCGCGTGGGGTCCCAGCACGGCCGGGTCTCTGGCCGGCATTCCCGCCACCCCCTCCCGGCAGCCCCCGCGCTCCCCGCCGCCTGCCCCTTGTGACGTCACAAGTAGCCGAGGAGGGGTAACAGGGCGCTTCCGGGCCCGGGCTCCCGAGCTGCCTGTGACGTCACGCCGTGCCCGAGCGGGCCCTGGCTTGAAGCAGGCGGCGGCTCGGGATGACACGGGCACCCGCGTAGCTCCAAGGCAGGGAGCAGGCCGTGGCCTGAGCCTCTCGCGGCGAAGTCACGCCTGGACTAGGACGTGATGGGCCTGGGCCGGGCCGTGGCTGGTGGGCTCTCACGCGAGGGGGTCTCCTGCAGCTTTCGAGCCGGTAGGCAGGCCAGCGGCGAGGCGAGGCCTGGCTTATGCAGCGCCCCTCGTGATCTCACCTTCAACTGGGGAGGCGACGGGGCCAGCGCAGCTGCCGGCTAGCGTACGGACGCGAGGGTCGGAACCGGCAGGGAAGAGTTCGGCTGAGACGGGATCGAACGCGGACCTGAAAACACGCGACGAGAATCACGAACGGAGAGGTCAAGCGGAAGCCTGACCAGCGCTAGGGCATCGATTCAGAAACGGTTCAGGAGCTCACGCTCTGCCCACGCACGTGCGCCCGCCTGCCCCGCACCCCCACAAGCTGCCCGGCCCGAAGCCGTCTGCCTGGGGCTGCCCGCGCGCGCACGCGTATACGGCCGCCCCCCCATCCCGCCAAAGCCGCCCCACCCGCCACGTGCTTCTCCGTGAGACCGGCGGCGCCCCCCCAACACCGCCGCTTGGCCCGCGACGAGCCCGCCCCCCCCCCCCCCCCCCCCAACCCTCCCGCCACCAGGTTCACCGTGACACCGGCCGCCCCCCCCACCCCCCAGCCCACCCACCCCCCCCCGCCACCCCCCGCCCCATCCCACCCCCCCACCCCCCGCCCCCGCCACCCCCGGGGTTCGCGAGGAGACCGGCCGCCCCCTACCTCCGGCCCGCTTTCCACCAGCAGCAGCACATTGGCCGCTCCAGGGAAGGAAGGCGGGAGACCTTAGGACCCAGCGGCGTCGCCGCCGCCGCCTCCGTGCCGGGGGGCCCGGAGGGGCCTCCCGCCGGCGGCGGCGATGATGGGTGGCGCGTGTTTTGGACGCTGAGCCCCCGCAGCTGCCGAGTCCCTGCCGCGCCGTGCCCGCGGCCCGGCTCCCCGCCTTCCTCAGTCGGTCGCTCGGCCGCCCGCCCTCCTGCCCGCCTGCTCCGTTCCCGCCCCGGGTTGAAAGCCAAACGAACGCCGAAGGGGTGGGAGGGAGAGCAGCGACGGGGCGGGGGTGTGTGTGTAACAACAGAAACCGCTCCCCACCAACACCACCCCCCCACCACCCCCCCCCCCCCCCCGCCCCCCCACCGCCGCAACGAGCTCTGTCGACCCCCCTGCCGACCCCCCCCCAACCCCCACCCCTCCCGCCACCAGGTCCACCGTGACACCGGCCGCCCCCTGCCACCCCCGGGGTTCGCGAGGAGACCGGCCGCCCCCTACCTCCGGCCCGCTTTCCACCAGCAGCAGCACATTGGCCGCTCCAGGGAAGGAAGGCGGGAGACCTTAGGACCCAGCGGCGTCGCCGCCGCCGCCTCCGTGCCGGGGGGCCCGGAGGGGCCTCCCGCCGGCGGCGGCGATGATGGGTGGCGCGTGTTTTGGACGCTGAGCCCCCGCAGCTGCCGAGTCCCTGCCGCGCCGTGCCCGCGGCCCGGCTCCCCGCCTTCCTCAGTCGGTCGCTCGGCCGCCCGCCCTCCTGCCCGCCTGCTCCGTTCCCGCCGCGGGTTGAAAGCCAAACGAACGCCGAAGGGGTGGGAGGGAGAGCAGCGAGGGCGGGTGGTGGTGGTGGTGGTGGTGTAACAGAAACCGCCCCCGATCCCCCACCCCCCAGCCGTAGTGCTCCGCGGCGCCGAGGAGGCTGCGGTCGGTTGGCGGCCGCACCCACCGCCCTGCAGCTCCGGAGTTGCAGCGGTGGGGCGGGGACCAACGGCTCTTCGGGCGCGCGGGCGACGGTGGGGGTCGGGGGGCTGGGGGGGGTGGGGGGCTGGGGGTGTCTGTGTGTGTGCGCGTGCGTGTGTCTGTGTCTGTGTGTGCGTGTGTGTGTGTGTGTGCGCGCGCCTGTGTCTCTCTCTCTCGCGCGCGCGCTCTCTCTCTCTCTCTCTCTCTCTGTGTCTCTGCGTGTGTGTCCGAGCGCGTGTGTGTCGCGGCGGGGGGGGGGGGGGGGGGGGGGGAACAAACAACAAAACAACAATCCGAACAACACACACACACACACACACACACACGCGCACACACCCCCCATTCCCACACATAAAGCCCGGGAGCCCCCTTCCCACCCCCCCACCCCAACCCCGTCGAAAAAAACCTAAACGCGAATGCCAGCGAGCGCCTGGCAACGCCGGGACCCGGACCCGGACCCGGACCCGGACCCGGACCCGGACCCGGTGAAGGGCGCCCGGTGCCCACGCCTCTGCGGCACAGCGAAAGGCGGGGGGAAAGAAACAAAATAAAAACACACACACGCACCCCCCCCCACACCCCCCCTCCCCCGAGACTAAAGCTAAACCCACGCTGCGAAACCAACAGCTGAAGCCGAGGACCGCCCGGCAGCGCCGGGACCCCGACCCGGCGAAAAGCGCCCGGTTCCCGATGCGAACTCGCTCCAGCGAGACGGGCGTCTCCGTTGGGGGTGAGGTGCGGGGAACGTCGCCGCTTCTGCCGGGTCCCCTGGCAGCCGCGGGAAGCGGGGGGGGGGAGTGGCGGGCGGCGCCGTGCGGCGCGGAGTGGCGCGGCGCAGAGGGGCTGACTGGCGGCCGAGGGGGCGGGCAGCGAATGATGCCAGCGACTGCATGGCAGCCAACGGGTCGGGGCGGGGGGGTGGGGGGGCTGGTGCTGCGTGCACATGAAGAGCGCGGCGGGGCGCGGGGGTGCGGGGGTGCGTTAAGAAAAAAAATTTCCCTTTTCATTTATTTTTTTTCGGATTTCATTGGCATCTATCGAAACAAAAATGTCTCGCACGACGCGGCCGCCAGGTCTACCCGCCTCCGGGGCGTGAAGCGGCCGACAGGTCTGCCCGCCTCCGGGGCGTGAGGCGGCCGTCAGGTCTACCCGCCTCCGCGGCGTGAGGCGGCCGTCAGGTCTACCCGCCTCCGCGGCGTGTGGCGGCCGTCAGGTCTACCCGCCTCCGGGGCGTGTGGCGGCCGTCAGGTCTACCCGCCTCCGGGGCGTGAGGCGGCCGTCAGGTCTACCCGCCTCCGGGGCGTGAGGCGGCCGTCAGGTCTACCCGCCTCCGGGGCGCGACGCGGCCGTCAGGTCTACCCGCCTCCGGGGCGTGAGGCGGCCGTCAGGTCTACCCGCCTCCGGGGCGCGACGCGGCCGTCAGGTCTACCCGCCTCCGGGGCGTGAGGCGGCCGTCAGGTCTACCCGCCTCCGCGGCGTGAGGCGGCCGTCAGGTCTACCCGCCTCCGGGGCGTGAGGCGGCCGTCAGGTCTACCCGCCTCCGGGGCGTGAGGCGGCCGTCAGGTCTACCCGCCTCCGGGGCGTGTGGCGGCCGTCAGGTCTACCCGCCTCCGGGGCGTGAGGCGGCCGTCAGGTCTACCCGCCTCCGGGGCGCGACGCGGCCGTCAGGTCTACCCGCCTCCGGGGCGTGTGGCGGCCGTCAGGTCTACCCGCCTCCGGGGCGTGAGGCGGCCGTCAGGTCTACCCGCCTCCGGGGCGTGAGGCGGCCGTCAGGTCTACCCGCTTCCGGGGCGTGAGGCGGCCGTCAGGTCTACCCGCCTCCGGGGCGTGAGGCGGCCGTCAGGTCTACCCGCTTCCGCGGCGTGAGGCGGCCGTCAGGTCTACCCGCCTCCGGGGCGTGAGGCGGCCGTCAGGTCTACCCGCCTCCGGGGCGTGAGGCGGCCGTCAGGTCTACCCGCCTCCGGGGCGTGAGGCGGCCGTCAGGTCTACCCGCCTCCGGGGCGTGAGGCGGCCGTCAGGTCTACCCGCTTCCGCGGCGTGAGGCGGCCGTCAGGTCTACCCGCCTCCGGGGCGTGTGGCGGCCGTCAGGTCTACCCGCCTCCGCGGCGTGTGGCGGCCGTCAGGTCTACCCGCCTCCGGGGCGTGAGGCGGCCGTCAGGTCTACCCGCCTCCGGGGCGTGAGGCGGCCGTCAGGTCTACCCACCTCCGAGGCGACCGGCGGTGGCCGCTAGGTGTACCCGGCTCCACGTTGCCGGCGGCCGGCTCAGCGTCCGTCGAAAGGGCTGCCAGGTCTACCCGGCTCCGTCGGGACTTAGAGCGCGGGCAGACCTGTTGGCTCCGGCAGTTCCTCCAAGGGGTCGCTGTTTCGCGCTGCCTCCAGTTAGGTCATCGTAAGAGTCGGCGTCTCTGCAGCGCCTCCCCCGCTGGCAGGCAGACACTGCCTTTAAGCGCCCCTTTCCGGCGCGGACCCATATTCTCCTTATATAGGGGCACGAGGCGTCTCTGCTCCAGACAAGCGCCACCGAGCGAGGGCACGCGGCTTAGCCGGCCAAGTGGAATGCTGGGCGGCCGCAGACGGTGGTTTCCCCCGGGGAATTGGGCACGGTTCTCAAGCCGGTGCTCTGTCAGGCGAGCGTGCACGGAACCGAGAGCACCCAGAGAGATGCCGAACGGCACGAAGCCGGGCGGCGTTGGGGCGGTCGCTGCCGAGTGGTGAGAAAAGGACGGGCAGAGGTGCACGGGAGAGGCCGAAGACCGGTGGCCGGAGGCGGCTGGCGGCACTTGAACGCTGGATACTGGGGGGGGGAGCCGAGCTGTGAGACTACCGTGGGTGGTTACCCCCGTCCCCCCCCCGGTCCCCCGAGAGCCCGATGATGGCGGAGGGGGGGAGCGCCGGTATGTGTGTTGACACAGCGGTGCTCCGTACGGTTCCAGCCCGTCGGGGGCTGTTGCCCAGCTCCTTGAGGGGGCCTTGGGGATGGGACGAGAGGTGGCGGCGGCGGCACCTGCTCCCTTTGTTTGCCGGCCTTAAGCCGGAGCCCGTGGCATGGGCACGCCACGGTTTTGGCTGGTCGCGGTGGCCGGCAGCTTGGATGCAGACGGCCCGGGGGGGGTGTGTCTCGAGCCACCGGTGGGTGGCCCCCCCCCCCCGGCCCCCCGAGAGCCCGACGATGGTAAGGCGAGAGGCGGCGGCGCCTCCCTGGTTCTTGGTTTACTCCTTTCGTTGCCGGTATCGTATGCCATACGTGCGGGGCGGCCTGTGGTGTCCGGCCGGCTCTCGGCGTCCCTGGTTTCTACCGGCCGGGCTCGGTGAAGGGAGGTCTGCACGGTGCTGTGAGCGAAGGCTAGTCGACTCCTCGGGTCCTTTGCTCTCTCGGCCCTAAGCCGGAGCCCGTGACATGGGCACAGCACGGTACGTTTTTGGCCGCCGGTGTTGGCTGGCAGCCGGGTGCAGATGGCCGTGGTGGGGTGTCTCGAGCCTTCAGCGGCTACCCCCCCCCACCACTCTGGTCCCCTGAGAAGCTGGATGATGGTAAGGCGAGGCGGCGGCGCCTCGGTCCTCTTTTCCGCTTTCTTTTTTTCCTGGTGCAGATGCCATACGTGGGGCGGCCTGCGGTGTCCGGTCTGCTCCTGGCGTCCCTGGTTTGTACCAGCCGGGCTCAGTGAAGGGGAGGTCTGCACGGTGCTGTGAGCGAGGTTGGTCGGCGCCTCGGTTCCTTTGCTCTCTGGCCCTAAGCCGGAGCCCGCGATGCGGGTACAGCACGTTTTTTTGTTTTTGGCCGGTGGTGGTGTCCGGCAGCCGGATGCAGATGGCCGGCGGGGTGTCCTGAGCCTTCAGCGGCTTTCCCCCGGCCCCCCGCCTGAGCTGTTCCACACCTGGCTTTTTCTCTCCGGGGTAACCTGTTCCCTGCGTTTGTTGGGCAAAGGCCGGTGGCCGGCGGCGGCCGCCGGCACTTGAACGCTGGAAGACCGGCGGAGTCGAGCCTGTCGCGGCTTTACCCCGGTCCAGCCGAGTCGGCTGAAGGGAATCCTTGTGCGTGGCGGGTGGGTGGCGGCGGTGGCGGGGCACATCCCGCGCACCCGGTCCCCCACCCCCTCGACTGGTACCGGTACGGAGGCGTAGCCTACTGAGGCTGGCCTCGGGCACGTCGGACAGGCTTCGCGGCGAGCCGGCTCTGCCGGTGTTGAAGCCGCCGGAGCACCTGTCACGGATGTCGCCCCTGCTCGCTCGCACGCAGAGCCCCGCGTCGTCCGCCCGCCCGCTTGCGGGTGGCCGAGGGCAGGCGCGCGGTGGCTGTCGCTGTCCCAGGACCCGTGGCCGTTGTGGCCTTCGCTGATCGATGAGGCACTTGGGGTCGCGTCGGAAAGGGCCCCCGGCGGGCCGGCTCTGCTGTACTCCCCGTAATAGGGAGCCGCGGTGGCGTCCGGTGTTCAGGCAGGGCGGTCTCCTTTCCAATTCGCTTCCCCGCTGTGAGCGAGGTATCGTCCTAGTCTCTTCCCCCCCCCGAGCGAGAAGGGGGCCGTGGCGACGGCGGCGAGGCGCGTGCCTCCCCCGTGTCACCTCACCCTGTCCTGCTGCCGCTCGGCGCGGGGGGGGGTTTCCTGGGCCTTCCTTACCGAACCAGGCTGTGTGACAGCCGCGTGGCCCCGCGAGCCACCAGGTGTCCTAAACCACGCCGAGGCGCCGGTGCCGACCTCGGTCCGGGTGCCCGTGGGTGCCGGCCGCAAGCAGCGCTGGGCGGCGAGGGCGGTCGAGCCGCGAAAGAAACCGGGCCAAAGCGAGGGAAGAAAAGCGTGTCCGGGCCGCGTCTGCCCGGGCGGGCCTGGAGGCGTGCCGCGGGCGGCAGGGGGGCGTCCCCCTCCGGCGCTGGCGCCGCCGCCGTGTAGGGCTCTCCGTGCCGCCCTTCCGCCTGCTGCAGAGCGAGCCGCCCCGGCAGGGGCCTCGGTCCGCGGGGTCGCGCCCGCCTCGGCGGGTCGCTGTCTCCTCTAGCACGTCCGGTGCTCCCGCGGCAGTGGGGAGGGGGGGGGAAGAGCGAGCGCTCGGTCGTCTCCCCCCCCGCCCCTTCCCTTCCGTTGGGTGGTGGGCGCGTGCCTGCCGGCTGCGATCGCCCGCGATCCGCAGCCCGGGCCGGCCTCGGGGGCGGGTCAGCCCCGGCCGGCCCGAAGCCGCGTGGAGCGAGGCGCCCCGGCGCCCGCGCGTGTGTCCCCTCCCTCCAGCGCCGTCTCAGCCGGCGGGGGGGGGTGAGCGC
>NW_027437600.1:305000-310000 GCF_965140245.1 Athene noctua | reverse complement strand
GCCTGAGCCTCTCGCGGCGAAGTCACGCCTGGACTAGGACGTGATGGGCCTGGGCCGGGCCGTGGCTGGTGGGCTCTCACGCGAGGGGGTCTCCTGCAGCTTTCGAGCCGGTAGGCAGGCCAGCGGCGAGGCGAGGCCTGGCTTATGCAGCGCCCCTCGTGATCTCACCTTCAACTGGGGAGGCGACGGGGCCAGCGCAGCTGCCGGCTAGCGTACGGACGCGAGGGTCGGAACCGGCAGGGAAGAGTTCGGCTGAGACGGGATCGAACGCGGACCTGAAAACACGCGACGAGAATCACGAACGGAGAGGTCAAGCGGAAGCCTGACCAGCGCTAGGGCATCGATTCAGAAACGGTTCAGGAGCTCACGCTCTGCCCACGCACGTGCGCCCGCCTGCCCCGCACCCCCACAAGCTGCCCGGCCCGAAGCCGTCTGCCTGGGGCTGCCCGCGCGCGCACGCGTATACGGCCGCCCCCCCATCCCGCCAAAGCCGCCCCACCCGCCACGTGCTTCTCCGTGAGACCGGCGGCGCCCCCCCAACACCGCCGCTTGGCCCGCGACGAGCCCGCCCCCCCCCCCCCCCCCCCCAACCCTCCCGCCACCAGGTTCACCGTGACACCGGCCGCCCCCCCCACCCCCCAGCCCACCCACCCCCCCCCGCCACCCCCCGCCCCATCCCACCCCCCCACCCCCCGCCCCCGCCACCCCCGGGGTTCGCGAGGAGACCGGCCGCCCCCTACCTCCGGCCCGCTTTCCACCAGCAGCAGCACATTGGCCGCTCCAGGGAAGGAAGGCGGGAGACCTTAGGACCCAGCGGCGTCGCCGCCGCCGCCTCCGTGCCGGGGGGCCCGGAGGGGCCTCCCGCCGGCGGCGGCGATGATGGGTGGCGCGTGTTTTGGACGCTGAGCCCCCGCAGCTGCCGAGTCCCTGCCGCGCCGTGCCCGCGGCCCGGCTCCCCGCCTTCCTCAGTCGGTCGCTCGGCCGCCCGCCCTCCTGCCCGCCTGCTCCGTTCCCGCCCCGGGTTGAAAGCCAAACGAACGCCGAAGGGGTGGGAGGGAGAGCAGCGACGGGGCGGGGGTGTGTGTGTAACAACAGAAACCGCTCCCCACCAACACCACCCCCCCACCACCCCCCCCCCCCCCCCGCCCCCCCACCGCCGCAACGAGCTCTGTCGACCCCCCTGCCGACCCCCCCCCAACCCCCACCCCTCCCGCCACCAGGTCCACCGTGACACCGGCCGCCCCCTGCCACCCCCGGGGTTCGCGAGGAGACCGGCCGCCCCCTACCTCCGGCCCGCTTTCCACCAGCAGCAGCACATTGGCCGCTCCAGGGAAGGAAGGCGGGAGACCTTAGGACCCAGCGGCGTCGCCGCCGCCGCCTCCGTGCCGGGGGGCCCGGAGGGGCCTCCCGCCGGCGGCGGCGATGATGGGTGGCGCGTGTTTTGGACGCTGAGCCCCCGCAGCTGCCGAGTCCCTGCCGCGCCGTGCCCGCGGCCCGGCTCCCCGCCTTCCTCAGTCGGTCGCTCGGCCGCCCGCCCTCCTGCCCGCCTGCTCCGTTCCCGCCGCGGGTTGAAAGCCAAACGAACGCCGAAGGGGTGGGAGGGAGAGCAGCGAGGGCGGGTGGTGGTGGTGGTGGTGGTGTAACAGAAACCGCCCCCGATCCCCCACCCCCCAGCCGTAGTGCTCCGCGGCGCCGAGGAGGCTGCGGTCGGTTGGCGGCCGCACCCACCGCCCTGCAGCTCCGGAGTTGCAGCGGTGGGGCGGGGACCAACGGCTCTTCGGGCGCGCGGGCGACGGTGGGGGTCGGGGGGCTGGGGGGGGTGGGGGGCTGGGGGTGTCTGTGTGTGTGCGCGTGCGTGTGTCTGTGTCTGTGTGTGCGTGTGTGTGTGTGTGTGCGCGCGCCTGTGTCTCTCTCTCTCGCGCGCGCGCTCTCTCTCTCTCTCTCTCTCTCTGTGTCTCTGCGTGTGTGTCCGAGCGCGTGTGTGTCGCGGCGGGGGGGGGGGGGGGGGGGGGGGGAACAAACAACAAAACAACAATCCGAACAACACACACACACACACACACACACACGCGCACACACCCCCCATTCCCACACATAAAGCCCGGGAGCCCCCTTCCCACCCCCCCACCCCAACCCCGTCGAAAAAAACCTAAACGCGAATGCCAGCGAGCGCCTGGCAACGCCGGGACCCGGACCCGGACCCGGACCCGGACCCGGACCCGGACCCGGTGAAGGGCGCCCGGTGCCCACGCCTCTGCGGCACAGCGAAAGGCGGGGGGAAAGAAACAAAATAAAAACACACACACGCACCCCCCCCCACACCCCCCCTCCCCCGAGACTAAAGCTAAACCCACGCTGCGAAACCAACAGCTGAAGCCGAGGACCGCCCGGCAGCGCCGGGACCCCGACCCGGCGAAAAGCGCCCGGTTCCCGATGCGAACTCGCTCCAGCGAGACGGGCGTCTCCGTTGGGGGTGAGGTGCGGGGAACGTCGCCGCTTCTGCCGGGTCCCCTGGCAGCCGCGGGAAGCGGGGGGGGGGAGTGGCGGGCGGCGCCGTGCGGCGCGGAGTGGCGCGGCGCAGAGGGGCTGACTGGCGGCCGAGGGGGCGGGCAGCGAATGATGCCAGCGACTGCATGGCAGCCAACGGGTCGGGGCGGGGGGGTGGGGGGGCTGGTGCTGCGTGCACATGAGAGCGCGGCGGGGCGCGGGGGTGCGGGGGTGCGTTAAGAAAAAAAATTTCCCTTTTCATTTATTTTTTTTCGGATTTCATTGGCATCTATCGAAACAAAAATGTCTCGCACGACGCGGCCGCCAGGTCTACCCGCCTCCGGGGCGTGAAGCGGCCGACAGGTCTGCCCGCCTCCGGGGCGTGAGGCGGCCGTCAGGTCTACCCGCCTCCGCGGCGTGAGGCGGCCGTCAGGTCTACCCGCCTCCGCGGCGTGTGGCGGCCGTCAGGTCTACCCGCCTCCGGGGCGTGTGGCGGCCGTCAGGTCTACCCGCCTCCGGGGCGTGAGGCGGCCGTCAGGTCTACCCGCCTCCGGGGCGTGAGGCGGCCGTCAGGTCTACCCGCCTCCGGGGCGCGACGCGGCCGTCAGGTCTACCCGCCTCCGGGGCGTGAGGCGGCCGTCAGGTCTACCCGCCTCCGGGGCGCGACGCGGCCGTCAGGTCTACCCGCCTCCGGGGCGTGAGGCGGCCGTCAGGTCTACCCGCCTCCGCGGCGTGAGGCGGCCGTCAGGTCTACCCGCCTCCGGGGCGTGAGGCGGCCGTCAGGTCTACCCGCCTCCGGGGCGTGAGGCGGCCGTCAGGTCTACCCGCCTCCGGGGCGTGTGGCGGCCGTCAGGTCTACCCGCCTCCGGGGCGTGAGGCGGCCGTCAGGTCTACCCGCCTCCGGGGCGCGACGCGGCCGTCAGGTCTACCCGCCTCCGGGGCGTGTGGCGGCCGTCAGGTCTACCCGCCTCCGGGGCGTGAGGCGGCCGTCAGGTCTACCCGCCTCCGGGGCGTGAGGCGGCCGTCAGGTCTACCCGCTTCCGGGGCGTGAGGCGGCCGTCAGGTCTACCCGCCTCCGGGGCGTGAGGCGGCCGTCAGGTCTACCCGCTTCCGCGGCGTGAGGCGGCCGTCAGGTCTACCCGCCTCCGGGGCGTGAGGCGGCCGTCAGGTCTACCCGCCTCCGGGGCGTGAGGCGGCCGTCAGGTCTACCCGCCTCCGGGGCGTGAGGCGGCCGTCAGGTCTACCCGCCTCCGGGGCGTGAGGCGGCCGTCAGGTCTACCCGCTTCCGCGGCGTGAGGCGGCCGTCAGGTCTACCCGCCTCCGGGGCGTGTGGCGGCCGTCAGGTCTACCCGCCTCCGCGGCGTGTGGCGGCCGTCAGGTCTACCCGCCTCCGGGGCGTGAGGCGGCCGTCAGGTCTACCCGCCTCCGGGGCGTGAGGCGGCCGTCAGGTCTACCCACCTCCGAGGCGACCGGCGGTGGCCGCTAGGTGTACCCGGCTCCACGTTGCCGGCGGCCGGCTCAGCGTCCGTCGAAAGGGCTGCCAGGTCTACCCGGCTCCGTCGGGACTTAGAGCGCGGGCAGACCTGTTGGCTCCGGCAGTTCCTCCAAGGGGTCGCTGTTTCGCGCTGCCTCCAGTTAGGTCATCGTAAGAGTCGGCGTCTCTGCAGCGCCTCCCCCGCTGGCAGGCAGACACTGCCTTTAAGCGCCCCTTTCCGGCGCGGACCCATATTCTCCTTATATAGGGGCACGAGGCGTCTCTGCTCCAGACAAGCGCCACCGAGCGAGGGCACGCGGCTTAGCCGGCCAAGTGGAATGCTGGGCGGCCGCAGACGGTGGTTTCCCCCGGGGAATTGGGCACGGTTCTCAAGCCGGTGCTCTGTCAGGCGAGCGTGCACGGAACCGAGAGCACCCAGAGAGATGCCGAACGGCACGAAGCCGGGCGGCGTTGGGGCGGTCGCTGCCGAGTGGTGAGAAAAGGACGGGCAGAGGTGCACGGGAGAGGCCGAAGACCGGTGGCCGGAGGCGGCTGGCGGCACTTGAACGCTGGATACTGGGGGGGGGAGCCGAGCTGTGAGACTACCGTGGGTGGTTACCCCCGTCCCCCCCCCGGTCCCCCGAGAGCCCGATGATGGCGGAGGGGGGGAGCGCCGGTATGTGTGTTGACACAGCGGTGCTCCGTACGGTTCCAGCCCGTCGGGGGCTGTTGCCCAGCTCCTTGAGGGGGCCTTGGGGATGGGACGAGAGGTGGCGGCGGCGGCACCTGCTCCCTTTGTTTGCCGGCCTTAAGCCGGAGCCCGTGGCATGGGCACGCCACGGGTTTTGGCTGGTCGCGGTGGCCGGCAGCTTGGATGCAGACGGCCCGGGGGGGGTGTGTCTCGAGCCACCGGTGGGTGGCCCCCCCCCCCCGGCCCCCCGAGAGCCCGACGATGGTAAGGCGAGAGGCGGCGGCGCCTCCCTGGTTCTTGGTTTACTCCTTTCGTTGCCGGTATCGTATGCCATACGTGCGGGGCGGC
>NW_027437600.1:297500-300000 GCF_965140245.1 Athene noctua | reverse complement strand
CACCGGGGTGGTGCGTGGGGGTGCGGCGGCCGAGGGCCCTCCCGGAGCGCCAGGGCACCGCCGGTCCGAGCGCGAGCGGCGGCGCGTAGGGGGAAGAGGGGGTGGCCGCCGGTGTGGTGGGGGCGCGTGGAGGCGGGAACCCCGGCCGGCCGAGCGGAAAGCCCCCGGCGCTCGGGCGCGCGCAGGAGAGGGAGAGGGGACCGGCGCGAGCCGTTGGCGGTGACGGGCTGGGCGCGGCCGGCGCCAGCCCGGCGAGAGGGGCGGCGGGCAGAGCAGGCCTCGCCGGGGTCGGGGGAGGCGTCTCCCCCGATCCTTCCTGCCCGCACCGTGGCGGGCTTGCTGCGGAGCAAGCCCGCCGGGGGGCCGGCCGGCCGCGTGCAGGGCCGAGGCCTCTGGGCGTTCCGGGCTCGGGTGCGTGGCGCCGGCCCTCGGGCCGGCGGGCGAGTTCCCGCGCCGGGCCGTGTCCCGCGCGCCAGCGGGCGGCCCGAGCCACGGCTCTCCTCCCGGGCGCAGCGCCGGGATACTGAGGGAAACCTCGGGCCCCGGGCCAGGAGGACGTGGTGGTGGTGGCGGATGTCGGGCGCGCCCCCGCGGGCGGACGCTCCCCCGATGGCGGCAGCGGGGGAGGCACCCCCGCGGGGCCCTTGAGGATGTTTCCCTCACCCCAGGGCCAGGTACCTAGCGTCCGCGCCTCCGCGGCCCTCCCTCGGCTGAGCCCGGGGGTCGAAGGCCGCGGAGCCGGGCGGAGGTTTAAAGACTCGGGCGGCTCGGTGCGACCCGCAGGGGCGGGCCCCGGCCGTGTGCGGCGGTTGAGCCTCCAGGGGCGGGAGTCGCTCTCGTGCAGGCCCTGGCCATGGCGGCCGCCGCCCACGCCGTGGGCTTTTTGTCCCCTCGGGCGGCCGCGCCGGGGAGGGGTGTCCCCCCTGCCCCCCCTTCTCCGCGGTCCGGTCTCGGCGGCGAGACCGGCGGCGTTCGGTCGGCCGCAGCCGGCCTGCCTCGCCCTCGAAACGCGAAGGGGAACCTCCCCCCCCCCCGGCGGGGAGCGCGGGCTCTCTCGCCGTCGGGGGCGATGGCGATTCCCCCACGGTCGGGGGTCTCGCCGGGCGGGGCGGCCTGCTCGGGCCGCCGCGTCTCCGTGGACGCGCAGCGGCGCGCTTGCGGCTTCGTGCTCCTTGCTTGCCACCCCCACCCCTTCCCGCCCCGGCTGAGGGGAGGGGCGGCGCAGCCCCCGGGCCCGAGCGGCGGCGGCGGCGCCGCCGCTCGGCGTGCCGGCCGGCGGTCGCTCGGTGGCCGGCCGCGTGGCCTGTCCCGTCCCGGGTCCTGCCCGTCGCTTCGCAGTCGCCTTTCCCGGTCTCGGTCAGGCGAGGCGGGTGGGCGGCCGAGGGGCGTTCCCCGTCCCGTTCTCCGCGCGGAAGCGGGGAGAGGGGGCGTCGCCTCCGGCTCAGCGGCGTCCGCCTTCTGCCTGGCGCGTGCCTGCGGAAGGGGCCGAGACGAGAAGCGGCGGCGGCGGCTCCGGGAGGGCAGCCGCGGCGGTGCGGTGGCCGGGCGGCGGTCGGGCGGAGCGCCGGGCGGCGGCGTCGCGTCGCCGTCTCGGGTTCCGGCGGTTGGCCGTCCGTCCCTGTCTCCGGTGTGGTGCGGCGGCGGCGCCGCGCGGGCGTTCCCGGCGTCGGGGCGAGAGCCGGGGTTTCGGGGCCACGGGGGCAAGGAGCCGGCTGTCGCAGCGCGCGGGCGCTGGGCGGCGCGGAGGCGCGCGCGGCGCGAGCGGGGCGCCCCCGCTGGTCGCCCGCGCGGCGGTCAGCGTCTGTGGTTTCCCCCCTCCGCGCGAGCGAGAGGCGGGTGCAGGTCCGGGCGCGCGGTCGGACGCGCCGCCGGCCCTCCGTGCGGAGGCCGGGCCGAGCCCGGGCGCCTGGGCCGCCTCCGAAGCGAGCAAGGTGCTTGTTGTTTCCCCAGGTCGGTCGGGAGCGCGGGCTCCCCGGGCCCTTGCCGTTCGGAGCTTGTTTCACCCTTCCCTTCCTTCCCTCCGTTGTGATGTCGGTACGGTCATCTGAGGCGAGGCGCGACCGTCGCCCGCCGGTCGTCGCGCGCCCCCTCCGCGCGTGCGGAGGGGGGCGGTCGGTCGGTCGGTGGGGCGGCGGTCCGTCGTCCGAGAAGGGGGCCGCTTCTGCGGAGCGGTCCCGGCCCCTCCGCGCGCGCGGGGCGGTGCCGAAAGGCAGACAACTCTTAGCGGTGGATCACTCGGCTCGTGCGTCGATGAAGAACGCAGCTAGCTGCGAGAATTAATGTGAATTGCAGGACACATTGATCATCGACACTTCGAACGCACTTGCGGCCCCGGGTTCCTCCCGGGGCTACGCCTGTCTGAGCGTCGCTTGACGATCAATCGCCGGCCGGTGCGCCGTCCCTCCCCGCCTCGCCTCGGCGGGCGGGCGGGCGGCGTCCGCGGCGGCGCGGCTGGGGTGCCTCGCAGGCCCGTCGGTGTCGGCCGAGGGCCTTCGTCCCC
>NW_027437600.1:285000-290000 GCF_965140245.1 Athene noctua | reverse complement strand
CGCTGCCCTGCCCGGACCCGCTGGCCGCCGTGCGACCGCTGGCATCGACCGGTGTCTGCGTCCGCGTGGGGTCCCAGCACGGCCGGGTCTCTGTCCGGCATTCCCGCCACCCCCTCCCGGCAGCCCCCGCGCTCCCCGCCGCCTGCCCCTTGTGACGTCACAAGTAGCCGAGGAGGGGTAACAGGGCGCTTCCGGGCCCGGGCTCCCGAGCTGCCTGTGACGTCACGCCGTGCCCGAGCGGGCCCTGGCTTGAAGCAGGCGGCGGCTCGGGATGACACGGGCACCCGCGTAGCTCCAAGGCAGGGAGCAGGCCGTGGCCTGAGCCTCTCGCGGCGAAGTCACGCCTGGACTAGGACGTGATGGGCCTGGGCCGGGCCGTGGCTGGTGGGCTCTCACGCGAGGGGGTCTCCTGCAGCTTTCGAGCCGGTAGGCAGGCCAGCGGCGAGGCGAGGCCTGGCTTATGCAGCGCCCCTCGTGATCTCACCTTCAACTGGGGAGGCGACGGGGCCAGCGCAGCTGCCGGCTAGCGTACGGACGCGAGGGTCGGAACCGGCAGGGAAGAGTTCGGCTGAGACGGGATCGAACGCGGACCTGAAAACACGCGACGAGAATCACGAACGGAGAGGTCAAGCGGAAGCCTGACCAGCGCTAGGGCATCGATTCAGAAACGGTTCAGGAGCTCACGCTCTGCCCACGCACGTGCGCCCGCCTGCCCCGCACCCCCACAAGCTGCCCGGCCCGAAGCCGTCTGCCTGGGGCTGCCCGCGCGCGCACGCGTATACGGCCGCCCCCCCATCCCGCCAAAGCCGCCCCACCCGCCACGTGCTTCTCCGTGAGACCGGCGGCGCCCCCCCAACACCGCCGCTTGGCCCGCGACGAGCCCGCCCCCCCCCCCCCCCCCCAACCCTCCCGCCACCAGGTTCACCGTGACACCGGCCGCCCCCCCCACCCCCCAGCCCACCCACCCCCCCCCGCCACCCCCCGCCCCATCCCACCCCCCCACCCCCCGCCCCCGCCACCCCCGGGGTTCGCGAGGAGACCGGCCGCCCCCTACCTCCGGCCCGCTTTCCACCAGCAGCAGCACATTGGCCGCTCCAGGGAAGGAAGGCGGGAGACCTTAGGACCCAGCGGCGTCGCCGCCGCCGCCTCCGTGCCGGGGGGCCCGGAGGGGCCTCCCGCCGGCGGCGGCGATGATGGGTGGCGCGTGTTTTGGACGCTGAGCCCCCGCAGCTGCCGAGTCCCTGCCGCGCCGTGCCCGCGGCCCGGCTCCCCGCCTTCCTCAGTCGGTCGCTCGGCCGCCCGCCCTCCTGCCCGCCTGCTCCGTTCCCGCCCCGGGTTGAAAGCCAAACGAACGCCGAAGGGGTGGGAGGGAGAGCAGCGACGGGGCGGGGGTGTGTGTGTAACAACAGAAACCGCTCCCCACCAACACCACCCCCCCACCACCCCCCCCCCCCCCCGCCCCCCCCCCGCCGCAACGAGCTCTGTCGACCCCCCTGCCGACCCCCCCCCAACCCCCACCCCTCCCGCCACCAGGTCCACCGTGACACCGGCCGCCCCCTGCCACCCCCGGGGTTCGCGAGGAGACCGGCCGCCCCCTACCTCCGGCCCGCTTTCCACCAGCAGCAGCACATTGGCCGCTCCAGGGAAGGAAGGCGGGAGACCTTAGGACCCAGCGGCGTCGCCGCCGCCGCCTCCGTGCCGGGGGGCCCGGAGGGGCCTCCCGCCGGCGGCGGCGATGATGGGTGGCGCGTGTTTTGGACGCTGAGCCCCCGCAGCTGCCGAGTCCCTGCCGCGCCGTGCCCGCGGCCCGGCTCCCCGCCTTCCTCAGTCGGTCGCTCGGCCGCCCGCCCTCCTGCCCGCCTGCTCCGTTCCCGCCGCGGGTTGAAAGCCAAACGAACGCCGAAGGGGTGGGAGGGAGAGCAGCGAGGGCGGGTGGTGGTGGTGGTGGTGGTGTAACAGAAACCGCCCCCGATCCCCCACCCCCCAGCCGTAGTGCTCCGCGGCGCCGAGGAGGCTGCGGTCGGTTGGCGGCCGCACCCACCGCCCTGCAGCTCCGGAGTTGCAGCGGTGGGGCGGGGACCAACGGCTCTTCGGGCGCGCGGGCGACGGTGGGGGTCGGGGGGCTGGGGGGGGTGGGGGGCTGGGGGTGTCTGTGTGTGTGCGCGTGCGTGTGTCTGTGTCTGTGTGTGCGTGTGTGTGTGTGTGTGCGCGCGCCTGTGTCTCTCTCTCGCGCGCGCGCGCTCTCTCTCTCTCTCTCTCTCTCTGTGTCTCTGCGTGTGTGTCCGAGCGCGTGTGTGTCGCGGCGGGGGGGGGGGGGGGGGGGGGGGGAACAAACAACAAAACAACAATCCGAACAACACACACACACACACACACACACACGCGCACACACCCCCCATTCCCACACATAAAGCCCGGGAGCCCCCTTCCCACCCCCCCACCCCAACCCCGTCGAAAAAAACCTAAACGCGAATGCCAGCGAGCGCCTGGCAACGCCGGGACCCGGACCCGGACCCGGACCCGGACCCGGACCCGGACCCGGTGAAGGGCGCCCGGTGCCCACGCCTCTGCGGCACAGCGAAAGGCGGGGGGAAAGAAACAAAATAAAAACACACACACGCACCCCCCCCCACACCCCCCCTCCCCCGAGACTAAAGCTAAACCCACGCTGCGAAACCAACAGCTGAAGCCGAGGACCGCCCGGCAGCGCCGGGACCCCGACCCGGCGAAAAGCGCCCGGTTCCCGATGCGAACTCGCTCCAGCGAGACGGGCGTCTCCGTTGGGGGTGAGGTGCGGGGAACGTCGCCGCTTCTGCCGGGTCCCCTGGCAGCCGCGGGAAGCGGGGGGGGGGAGTGGCGGGCGGCGCCGTGCGGCGCGGAGTGGCGCGGCGCAGAGGGGCTGACTGGCGGCCGAGGGGGCGGGCAGCGAATGATGCCAGCGACTGCATGGCAGCCAACGGGTCGGGGCGGGGGGGTGGGGGGGCTGGTGCTGCGTGCACATGAGAGCGCGGCGGGGCGCGGGGGTGCGGGGGTGCGTTAAGAAAAAAAATTTCCCTTTTCATTTATTTTTTTTCGGATTTCATTGGCATCTATCGAAACAAAAATGTCTCGCACGACGCGGCCGCCAGGTCTACCCGCCTCCGGGGCGTGAAGCGGCCGACAGGTCTGCCCGCCTCCGGGGCGTGAGGCGGCCGTCAGGTCTACCCGCCTCCGCGGCGTGAGGCGGCCGTCAGGTCTACCCGCCTCCGCGGCGTGTGGCGGCCGTCAGGTCTACCCGCCTCCGGGGCGTGTGGCGGCCGTCAGGTCTACCCGCCTCCGGGGCGTGAGGCGGCCGTCAGGTCTACCCGCCTCCGGGGCGTGAGGCGGCCGTCAGGTCTACCCGCCTCCGGGGCGTGAGGCGGCCGTCAGGTCTACCCGCCTCCGGGGCGTGAGGCGGCCGTCAGGTCTACCCGCCTCCGCGGCGTGAGGCGGCCGTCAGGTCTACCCGCCTCCGGGGCGTGAGGCGGCCGTCAGGTCTACCCGCCTCCGGGGCGTGAGGCGGCCGTCAGGTCTACCCGCCTCCGGGGCGTGTGGCGGCCGTCAGGTCTACCCGCCTCCGGGGCGTGAGGCGGCCGTCAGGTCTACCCGCCTCCGGGGCGCGACGCGGCCGTCAGGTCTACCCGCCTCCGGGGCGTGTGGCGGCCGTCAGGTCTACCCGCCTCCGGGGCGTGAGGCGGCCGTCAGGTCTACCCGCCTCCGGGGCGTGAGGCGGCCGTCAGGTCTACCCGCTTCCGCGGCGTGAGGCGGCCGTCAGGTCTACCCGCCTCCGGGGCGTGAGGCGGCCGTCAGGTCTACCCGCTTCCGCGGCGTGAGGCGGCCGTCAGGTCTACCCGCCTCCGGGGCGTGAGGCGGCCGTCAGGTCTACCCGCCTCCGGGGCGTGAGGCGGCCGTCAGGTCTACCCGCCTCCGGGGCGTGAGGCGGCCGTCAGGTCTACCCGCCTCCGGGGCGTGAGGCGGCCGTCAGGTCTACCCGCTTCCGCGGCGTGAGGCGGCCGTCAGGTCTACCCGCCTCCGGGGCGTGTGGCGGCCGTCAGGTCTACCCGCCTCCGCGGCGTGTGGCGGCCGTCAGGTCTACCCGCCTCCGGGGCGTGAGGCGGCCGTCAGGTCTACCCGCCTCCGGGGCGTGAGGCGGCCGTCAGGTCTACCCACCTCCGAGGCGACCGGCGGTGGCCGCTAGGTGTACCCGGCTCCACGTTGCCGGCGGCCGGCTCAGCGTCCGTCGAAAGGGCTGCCAGGTCTACCCGGCTCCGTCGGGACTTAGAGCGCGGGCAGACCTGTTGGCTCCGGCAGTTCCTCCAAGGGGTCGCTGTTTCGCGCTGCCTCCAGTTAGGTCATCGTAAGAGTCGGCGTCTCTGCAGCGCCTCCCCCGCTGGCAGGCAGACACTGCCTTTAAGCGCCCCTTTCCGGCGCGGACCCATATTCTCCTTATATAGGGGCACGAGGCGTCTCTGCTCCAGACAAGCGCCACCGAGCGAGGGCACGCGGCTTAGCCGGCCAAGTGGAATGCTGGGCGGCCGCAGACGGTGGTTTCCCCCGGGGAATTGGGCACGGTTCTCAAGCCGGTGCTCTGTCAGGCGAGCGTGCACGGAACCGAGAGCACCCAGAGAGATGCCGAACGGCACGAAGCCGGGCGGCGTTGGGGCGGTCGCTGCCGAGTGGTGAGAAAAGGACGGGCAGAGGTGCACGGGAGAGGCCGAAGACCGGTGGCCGGAGGCGGCTGGCGGCACTTGAACGCTGGATACTGGGGGGGGGAGCCGAGCTGTGAGACTACCGTGGGTGGTTACCCCCGTCCCCCCCCCGGTCCCCCGAGAGCCCGATGATGGCGGAGGGGGGGAGCGCCGGTATGTGTGTTGACACAGCGGTGCTCCGTACGGTTCCAGCCCGTCGGGGGCTGTTGCCCAGCTCCTTGAGGGGGCCTTGGGGATGGGACGAGAGGTGGCGGCGGCGGCACCTGCTCCCTT
>NW_027437600.1:277500-280000 GCF_965140245.1 Athene noctua | reverse complement strand
CGTCTCTCTCGCCGGCGGCCGGTCCGACCGGGCCGCCTCCGTCGCTCGTCTCCTGATGCGCGCGCGCGTGCGCTGCGCTTCGTCGCGCGGTCGGTGCGGGGCCGCCGAGCGCTCCCCCCCGCCACGCCGTCGCCACCCCCCTGCTTCTCGCCTCGGCTGGGCTCCGCCGCCGGCGGGCGTCCGGCTCCGGGCACCCGAACCCCCTCTCCCCACGGCCTTGCCCGACGGCAGTCCGCTGCCGCCACCGGGGTGGTGCGTGGGGGTGCGGCGGCCGAGGGCCCTCCCGGAGCGCCAGGGCACCGCCGGTCCGAGCGCGAGCGGCGGCGCGTAGGGGGAAGAGGGGGTGGCCGCCGGTGTGGTGGGGGCGCGTGGAGGCGGGAACCCCGGCCGGCCGAGCGGAAAGCCCCCGGCGCTCGGGCGCGCGCAGGAGAGGGAGAGGGGACCGGCGCGAGCCTTTGGCGGTGACGGGCTGGGCGCGGCCGGCGCCAGCCCGGCGAGAGGGGCGGCGGGCAGAGCAGGCCTCGCCGGGGTCGGGGGAGGCGTCTCCCCCGATCCTTCCTGCCCGCACCGTGGCGGGCTTGCTGCGGAGCAAGCCCGCCGGGGGGCCGGCCGGCCGCGTGCAGGGCCGAGGCCTCTGGGCGTTCCGGGCTCGGGTGCGTGGCGCCGGCCCTCGGGCCGGCGGGCGAGTTCCCGCGCCGGGCCGTGTCCCGCGCGCCAGCGGGCGGCCCGAGCCACGGCTCTCCTCCCGGGCGCAGCGCCGGGATACTGAGGGAAACCTCGGGCCCCGGGCCAGGAGGACGTGGTGGTGGTGGCGGATGTCGGGCGCGCCCCCGCGGGCGGACGCTCCCCCGATGGCGGCAGCGGGGGAGGCACCCCCGCGGGGCCCTTGAGGATGTTTCCCTCACCCCAGGGCCAGGTACCTAGCGTCCGCGCCTCCGCGGCCCTCCCTCGGCTGAGCCCGGGGGTCGAAGGCCGCGGAGCCGGGCGGAGGTTTAAAGACTCGGGCGGCTCGGTGCGACCCGCAGGGGCGGGCCCCGGCCGTGTGCGGCGGTTGAGCCTCCAGGGGCGGGAGTCGCTCTCGTGCAGGCCCTGGCCATGGCGGCCGCCGCCCACGCCGTGGGCTTTTTGTCCCCTCGGGCGGCCGCGCCGGGGAGGGGTGTCCCCCCTGCCCCCCCTTCTCCGCGGTCCGGTCTCGGCGGCGAGACCGGCGGCGTTCGGTCGGCCGCAGCCGGCCTGCCTCGCCCTCGAAACGCGAAGGGGAACCTCCCCCCCCCCCGGCGGGGAGCGCGGGCTCTCTCGCCGTCGGGGGCGATGGCGATTCCCCCACGGTCGGGGGTCTCGCCGGGCGGGGCGGCCTGCTCGGGCCGCCGCGTCTCCGTGGACGCGCAGCGGCGCGCTTGCGGCTTCGTGCTCCTTGCTTGCCACCCCCACCCCTTCCCGCCCCGGCTGAGGGGAGGGGCGGCGCAGCCCCCGGGCCCGAGCGGCGGCGGCGGCGCCACCGCTCGGCGTGCCGGCCGGCGGTCGCTCGGTGGCCGGCCGCGTGGCCTGTCCCGTCCCGGGTCCTGCCCGTCGCTTCGCAGTCGCCTTTCCCGGTCTCGGTCAGGCGAGGCGGGTGGGCGGCCGAGGGGCGTTCCCCGTCCCGTTCTCCGCGCGGAAGCGGGGAGAGGGGGCGTCGCCTCCGGCTCAGCGGCGTCCGCCTTCTGCCTGGCGCGTGCCTGCGGAAGGGGCCGAGACGAGAAGCGGCGGCGGCGGCTCCGGGAGGGCAGCCGCGGCGGTGCGGTGGCCGGGCGGCGGTCGGGCGGAGCGCCGGGCGGCGGCGTCGCGTCGCCGTCTCGGGTTCCGGCGGTTGGCCGTCCGTCCCTGTCTCCGGTGTGGTGCGGCGGCGGCGCCGCGCGGGCGTTCCCGGCGTCGGGGCGAGAGCCGGGGTTTCGGGGCCACGGGGGCAAGGAGCCGGCTGTCGCAGCGCGCGGGCGCTGGGCGGCGCGGAGGCGCGCGCGGCGCGAGCGGGGCGCCCCCGCTGGTCGCCCGCGCGGCGGTCAGCGTCTGTGGTTTCCCCCCTCCGCGCGAGCGAGAGGCGGGTGCAGGTCCGGGCGCGCGGTCGGACGCGCCGCCGGCCCTCCGTGCGGAGGCCGGGCCGAGCCCGGGCGCCTGGGCCGCCTCCGAAGCGAGCAAGGTGCTTGTTGTTTCCCCAGGTCGGTCGGGAGCGCGGGCTCCCCGGGCCCTTGCCGTTCGGAGCTTGTTTCACCCTTCCCTTCCTTCCCTCCGTTGTGATGTCGGTACGGTCATCTGAGGCGAGGCGCGACCGTCGCCCGCCGGTCGTCGCGCGCCCCCTCCGCGCGTGCGGAGGGGGGCGGTCGGTCGGTCGGTGGGGCGGCGGTCCGTCGTCCGAGAAGGGGGCCGCTTCTGCGGAGCGGTCCCGGCCCCTCCGCGCGCGCGGGGCGGTGCCGAAAGGCAGACAACTCTTAGCGGTGGATCACTCGGCTCGTGCGTCGATGAAGAA
>NW_027437600.1:260000-265000 GCF_965140245.1 Athene noctua | reverse complement strand
CCCCCTACCTCCGGCCCGCTTTCCACCAGCAGCAGCACATTGGCCGCTCCAGGGAAGGAAGGCGGGAGACCTTAGGACCCAGCGGCGTCGCCGCCGCCGCCTCCGTGCCGGGGGGCCCGGAGGGGCCTCCCGCCGGCGGCGGCGATGATGGGTGGCGCGTGTTTTGGACGCTGAGCCCCCGCAGCTGCCGAGTCCCTGCCGCGCCGTGCCCGCGGCCCGGCTCCCCGCCTTCCTCAGTCGGTCGCTCGGCCGCCCGCCCTCCTGCCCGCCTGCTCCGTTCCCGCCCCGGGTTGAAAGCCAAACGAACGCCGAAGGGGTGGGAGGGAGAGCAGCGACGGGGCGGGGGTGTGTGTGTAACAACAGAAACCGCTCCCCACCAACACCACCCCCCCACCACCCCCCCCCCCCCCCGCCCCCCCACCGCCGCAACGAGCTCTGTCGACCCCCCTGCCGACCCCCCCCCAACCCCCACCCCTCCCGCCACCAGGTCCACCGTGACACCGGCCGCCCCCTGCCACCCCCGGGGTTCGCGAGGAGACCGGCCGCCCCCTACCTCCGGCCCGCTTTCCACCAGCAGCAGCACATTGGCCGCTCCAGGGAAGGAAGGCGGGAGACCTTAGGACCCAGCGGCGTCGCCGCCGCCGCCTCCGTGCCGGGGGGCCCGGAGGGGCCTCCCGCCGGCGGCGGCGATGATGGGTGGCGCGTGTTTTGGACGCTGAGCCCCCGCAGCTGCCGAGTCCCTGCCGCGCCGTGCCCGCGGCCCGGCTCCCCGCCTTCCTCAGTCGGTCGCTCGGCCGCCCGCCCTCCTGCCCGCCTGCTCCGTTCCCGCCGCGGGTTGAAAGCCAAACGAACGCCGAAGGGGTGGGAGGGAGAGCAGCGAGGGCGGGTGGTGGTGGTGGTGGTGGTGTAACAGAAACCGCCCCCGATCCCCCACCCCCCAGCCGTAGTGCTCCGCGGCGCCGAGGAGGCTGCGGTCGGTTGGCGGCCGCACCCACCGCCCTGCAGCTCCGGAGTTGCAGCGGTGGGGCGGGGACCAACGGCTCTTCGGGCGCGCGGGCGACGGTGGGGGTCGGGGGGCTGGGGGGGGTGGGGGGCTGGGGGTGTCTGTGTGTGTGCGCGTGCGTGTGTCTGTGTCTGTGTGTGCGTGTGTGTGTGTGTGTGCGCGCGCCTGTGTCTCTCTCTCGCGCGCGCGCGCTCTCTCTCTCTCTCTCTCTCTCTGTGTCTCTGCGTGTGTGTCCGAGCGCGTGTGTGTCGCGGCGGGGGGGGGGGGGGGGGGGGGGGAACAAACAACAAAACAACAATCCGAACAACACACACACACACACACACACACACGCGCACACACCCCCCATTCCCACACATAAAGCCCGGGAGCCCCCTTCCCACCCCCCCACCCCAACCCCGTCGAAAAAAACCTAAACGCGAATGCCAGCGAGCGCCTGGCAACGCCGGGACCCGGACCCGGACCCGGACCCGGACCCGGACCCGGACCCGGTGAAGGGCGCCCGGTGCCCACGCCTCTGCGGCACAGCGAAAGGCGGGGGGAAAGAAACAAAATAAAAACACACACACGCACCCCCCCCCACACCCCCCCTCCCCCGAGACTAAAGCTAAACCCACGCTGCGAAACCAACAGCTGAAGCCGAGGACCGCCCGGCAGCGCCGGGACCCCGACCCGGCGAAAAGCGCCCGGTTCCCGATGCGAACTCGCTCCAGCGAGACGGGCGTCTCCGTTGGGGGTGAGGTGCGGGGAACGTCGCCGCTTCTGCCGGGTCCCCTGGCAGCCGCGGGAAGCGGGGGGGGGGAGTGGCGGGCGGCGCCGTGCGGCGCGGAGTGGCGCGGCGCAGAGGGGCTGACTGGCGGCCGAGGGGGCGGGCAGCGAATGATGCCAGCGACTGCATGGCAGCCAACGGGTCGGGGCGGGGGGGTGGGGGGGCTGGTGCTGCGTGCACATGAGAGCGCGGCGGGGCGCGGGGGTGCGGGGGTGCGTTAAGAAAAAAAATTTCCCTTTTCATTTATTTTTTTTCGGATTTCATTGGCATCTATCGAAACAAAAATGTCTCGCACGACGCGGCCGCCAGGTCTACCCGCCTCCGGGGCGTGAAGCGGCCGACAGGTCTGCCCGCCTCCGGGGCGTGAGGCGGCCGTCAGGTCTACCCGCCTCCGCGGCGTGAGGCGGCCGTCAGGTCTACCCGCCTCCGCGGCGTGTGGCGGCCGTCAGGTCTACCCGCCTCCGGGGCGTGTGGCGGCCGTCAGGTCTACCCGCCTCCGGGGCGTGAGGCGGCCGTCAGGTCTACCCGCCTCCGGGGCGTGAGGCGGCCGTCAGGTCTACCCGCCTCCGGGGCGTGAGGCGGCCGTCAGGTCTACCCGCCTCCGGGGCGTGAGGCGGCCGTCAGGTCTACCCGCCTCCGCGGCGTGAGGCGGCCGTCAGGTCTACCCGCCTCCGGGGCGTGAGGCGGCCGTCAGGTCTACCCGCCTCCGGGGCGTGAGGCGGCCGTCAGGTCTACCCGCCTCCGGGGCGTGTGGCGGCCGTCAGGTCTACCCGCCTCCGGGGCGTGAGGCGGCCGTCAGGTCTACCCGCCTCCGGGGCGCGACGCGGCCGTCAGGTCTACCCGCCTCCGGGGCGTGTGGCGGCCGTCAGGTCTACCCGCCTCCGGGGCGTGAGGCGGCCGTCAGGTCTACCCGCCTCCGGGGCGTGAGGCGGCCGTCAGGTCTACCCGCTTCCGGGGCGTGAGGCGGCCGTCAGGTCTACCCGCCTCCGGGGCGTGAGGCGGCCGTCAGGTCTACCCGCTTCCGCGGCGTGAGGCGGCCGTCAGGTCTACCCGCCTCCGGGGCGTGAGGCGGCCGTCAGGTCTACCCGCCTCCGGGGCGTGAGGCGGCCGTCAGGTCTACCCGCCTCCGGGGCGTGAGGCGGCCGTCAGGTCTACCCGCCTCCGGGGCGTGAGGCGGCCGTCAGGTCTACCCGCCTCCGGGGCGTGAGGCGGCCGTCAGGTCTACCCGCTTCCGCGGCGTGAGGCGGCCGTCAGGTCTACCCGCCTCCGGGGCGTGTGGCGGCCGTCAGGTCTACCCGCCTCCGCGGCGTGTGGCGGCCGTCAGGTCTACCCGCCTCCGGGGCGTGAGGCGGCCGTCAGGTCTACCCGCCTCCGGGGCGTGAGGCGGCCGTCAGGTCTACCCACCTCCGAGGCGACCGGCGGTGGCCGCTAGGTGTACCCGGCTCCACGTTGCCGGCGGCCGGCTCAGCGTCCGTCGAAAGGGCTGCCAGGTCTACCCGGCTCCGTCGGGACTTAGAGCGCGGGCAGACCTGTTGGCTCCGGCAGTTCCTCCAAGGGGTCGCTGTTTCGCGCTGCCTCCAGTTAGGTCATCGTAAGAGTCGGCGTCTCTGCAGCGCCTCCCCCGCTGGCAGGCAGACACTGCCTTTAAGCGCCCCTTTCCGGCGCGGACCCATATTCTCCTTATATAGGGGCACGAGGCGTCTCTGCTCCAGACAAGCGCCACCGAGCGAGGGCACGCGGCTTAGCCGGCCAAGTGGAATGCTGGGCGGCCGCAGACGGTGGTTTCCCCCGGGGAATTGGGCACGGTTCTCAAGCCGGTGCTCTGTCAGGCGAGCGTGCACGGAACCGAGAGCACCCAGAGAGATGCCGAACGGCACGAAGCCGGGCGGCGTTGGGGCGGTCGCTGCCGAGTGGTGAGAAAAGGACGGGCAGAGGTGCACGGGAGAGGCCGAAGACCGGTGGCCGGAGGCGGCTGGCGGCACTTGAACGCTGGATACTGGGGGGGGGAGCCGAGCTGTGAGACTACCGTGGGTGGTTACCCCCGTCCCCCCCCCGGTCCCCCGAGAGCCCGATGATGGCGGAGGGGGGGAGCGCCGGTATGTGTGTTGACACAGCGGTGCTCCGTACGGTTCCAGCCCGTCGGGGGCTGTTGCCCAGCTCCTTGAGGGGGCCTTGGGGATGGGACGAGAGGTGGCGGCGGCGGCACCTGCTCCCTTTGTTTGCCGGCCTTAAGCCGGAGCCCGTGGCATGGGCACGCCACGGTTTTGGCTGGTCGCGGTGGCCGGCAGCTTGGATGCAGACGGCCCGGGGGGGGTGTGTCTCGAGCCACTGGTGGGTGGCCCCCCCCCCCCGGCCCCCCGAGAGCCCGACGATGGTAAGGCGAGAGGCGGCGGCGCCTCCCTGGTTCTTGGTTTACTCCTTTCGTTGCCGGTATCGTATGCCATACGTGCGGGGCGGCCTGTGGTGTCCGGCCGGCTCTCGGCGTCCCTGGTTTCTACCGGCCGGGCTCGGTGAAGGGAGGTCTGCACGGTGCTGTGAGCGAAGGCTAGTCGACTCCTCGGGTCCTTTGCTCTCTCGGCCCTAAGCCGGAGCCCGTGACATGGGCACAGCACGGTACGTTTTTGGCCGCCGGTGTTGGCTGGCAGCCGGGTGCAGATGGCCGTGGTGGGGTGTCTCGAGCCTTCAGCGGCTACCCCCCCCCACCACTCTGGTCCCCTGAGAAGCCGGATGATGGTAAGGCGAGGCGGCGGCGCCTCGGTCCTCTTTTCCGCTTTCTTTTTTTCCTGGTGCAGATGCCATACGTGGGGCGGCCTGCGGTGTCCGGTCTGCTCCTGGCGTCCCTGGTTTGTACCAGCCGGGCTCAGTGAAGGGGAGGTCTGCACGGTGCTGTGAGCGAGGTTGGTCGGCGCCTCGGTTCCTTTGCTCTCTGGCCCTAAGCCGGAGCCCGCGATGCGGGTACAGCACGTTTTTTTGTTTTTGGCCGGTGGTGGTGTCCGGCAGCCGGATGCAGATGGCCGGCGGGGTGTCCTGAGCCTTCAGCGGCTTTCCCCCGGCCCCCCGCCTGAGCTGTTCCACACCTGGCTTTTTCCCTCCGGGGTAACCTGTTCCCTGCGTTTGTTGGGCAAAGGCCGGTGGCCGGCGGCGGCCGCCGGCACTTGAACGCTGGAAGACCGGCGGAGTCGAGCCTGTCGCGGCTTTACCCCGGTCCAGCCGAGTCGGCTGAAGGGA